>NC_056749.1:468856275-469068479 GCF_019279795.1 Protopterus annectens | reverse complement strand
AGTACAGTGGACTGTATATTGCCAGTCATAGCATATTCATTTTATCCTATTAATTCTTGCTGGACTGGCATTCCATCCAGATGTGCAAAGAGCACAAATACATATATGTGTGTGCATGTGTGTGTGTCAATATGTATGTGTATACACACTCACATTGTGTGTATATATATATATATATATATATATATATATATATATATATATATATATATATATATATATATATATATATATATATATATATATATGTATATATATATATAGTTTCACTTCAAAATCCTGAAATATCACAATCCTGAATTTCATAAAGCTTCATAATCTGGAAATCCAAAAACCTGAAAACTCAAAATCCTAAATCCCAAAAGATTGAAAACACACAGGATACATATACTGACTATAGAGAACACAAACCAGATTACATTCCACCAAATATAACCAGGGGGCAAGCCCCCCTGCTACTTCAATATATCAGCTCCAAGATTGCTCTTCACTACACTATCATGAGTTATGTTGTAGTATAGCAAGTTAAAAGGGAATGTTACTAAGGTTACAACAGGCAGTCATCAACACGTGAAGGTATGTTTGTCATTTTTTTCTGTGGAGTGCAATCTTGGAATTTATATATTTTATTAGCAGGGGGTGTGGGGGGGGGTGCAGCCCCCCTGCCCATACTTGGTGAAAAGTGCTATCGTTTCCCTTGTATGTGTTTCTCTGTGTCCTTGTACTGGAATATTGTTATTCTTTGTGTCCTGTATATTTTCAGTGTTTTGTGATTCACGATTTTGAGTTCAGAATTGTGATATTTCGGGATTCTGAAGTGAAATCATATATATATATATTTATATATATATATATATATATATATATATATATATATATATATGGGTCTACTTTTTCTTGTCGAAAGCTCATACTTTTGAAAAGTAAAAGTATGACCTCATTTACGCAAAAGTATACTTAAACGCAAGTGCACTTTCATAACTACTGGTTCACTGAACTAGTAATATTAACAAAAAAAAGAAAACACTGCAGCACTGAAGCATGCTACAGAGGGTATAAGGGAATATATCTGTTTGTCCACTGTAGCGCAATCCCGGAGTTAGTATATATAAAGTAGGAGGGGTGTGGGGGTGCAGGCCCTTTAAAATGCCTTTAGCGTTTTTTTTGTTGATGTTACCGGTATGGTAAACCGGTAGTCACAAAAGTGCACTTTCGTGGAAATGGGGTTGTACTTTCCCTTTTCGAAAGCATAAGCTTTCGACAAGAAAAAGTAGACCTATATACACACACACACACCCACACACATATATATATATATATATATATATATATATATATATATATATATATATATATAAAAATATGTAATGTATATGTATTTATGGGTCTATGTCAGACTATCGACTTTTTCGAAACTTGAAAAATAAATCAAGAGAGGCCATCTGATTAAATTTCCGAAAACTCAAACACTAAATTATACCTTTTTTACATTTTTGCAGGGAGGTCAAGCCCCCCCCCCCACCCTGTACAAATTATATATACCATCTCCAAAATCATACTTACTGAGGAAAAGGGTAAATTTCCAGATCCCCGCTGTACTGTGATTTCCATTCAAAACCTTCCAGTTTTCAAAAACTGAATCATGTGGTCCCAACAACATGGAGTTCATGTTTCTGAAAACTCCATCAACTAATAGGGACCCATATATATATATAGAGGTATCTATAGATATGTCTATATATATATATATATATATATATATATATATATATATATATATGTATACATATGTATACACACACACACACACACACACACACACACACACACACACATTAGAAAAGGGTAATAAAATATAAACAAATGTAAGGCAGAGTAAGCATTTTGTCTCTAAAACATCACCCAAGGAATGAGACTTCAGACTACAAAAAGTTGATCAAGAGGCCATTTAAAATGTAAATGAATCACCTGATAAAAGGAAAATCTTAATTAATCACATTAATATTTAAAAGTAGTCTCTTCAAATAACACTAAGTTAACTGAAGAATTCAAATCAAAACTAATGCTTGCATTTAAAACTTTTTGCCATTGGCATTCTAACTATTCTAGATAATAATACCCCTTACATTAACATATTGGCATCTGCAAAGTCAATTGCACAAGACAAAACTGTTTTAAATTAGAACAGATTGTAAATTGCTTATAGCATGCATTAAGAATGCCCTTGTTTTTACTGCATCTCTGGTTAAGTGGGCAAGCAAATAGTTACATTTTTAATCTAATAATACAACATGGGAAATCCAACCTGACAGAATTAAAAAAAAAAACTGGACATTAATTCTGACAAATTAATTTTGATGGCTTCCCATTCAGAAATTGTGGAAAAGATTGCATCAATAAATCAGAAAATAAAATTAAAATACAGAATTAAAGAAAATAAGAAATTTGTGAGATATGGTGAAGGCTATTAAGAGTTGTAGCATTATCATAAGCTCAGATTCCAACAAAACAGATTCAGTTCAACAAAGGAATACTCTTAAGTTCAGCCAATTGAAGAAATACTTTTTTTAGACCAGGCTGCTACCCTAAACGATCAAGCAACCAAAAGATCAGCGAGAATAGCCGAGATGAGTTGAAAAATAGCTAACCATTCACAGGTACAAATTAACAGTATTTCTTCAATTGGCTGAACTTAAGAGTATTCCTTTGTTGAACTGAATCTGTCAGACATGTAAAGAAAAAATACAAGCGTTATTTCAGATAGAATCAAAAAATGAAAGTACTTCAGAAACAGGATAAGAGCCCAGATGTTTACACATGACCAGAAGTTATGCAGAACAAGGTAAGGGACCAGATGTCATTGATGCCACAGAGATGACAAAACTACCAAGAACAAAAGGCAAATATGCCTTTTAATTTAAGACTTTCAACCTGTCTTCTCAGAATGTTAGTTCTGGCAAGACGTTCACACACAGACTGAATGTTAAGGTTCTATTGAAGCACAAGAGTTGTATGCAGGACAGTAATGTTTTTGTTTAGACCGGGTGTCTCACACACAGACTGAATGTTAAGGTTCTATTGAAGCACAAGAGTTGTATGCAGGACAGTAATGTTTTTGTTATGTTCACACACAGACTGAATGTTAAGGTTCTATTGAAGCACAAGAGTTGTATGCAGGACAGTAATGTTTTTGTTATGTTCACACGCAGACTGAATGTTAAGGTTCTATTGAAGCACAAGAGTTGTATGCAGGACGGTAATGTTTTTGTTTAGCCCGGGTGTCTCACACAGACTGAATGTTAAGGTTCTATTGAAGCACAAGAGTTGTATGCAGGACGGTAATGTTTTTGTTATGTTCACACGCAGACTGAATGTTAAGGTTCTATTGAAGCACAAGAGTTGTATGCAGGATAGTAATGTTTTTGTTATGTTCACACACAGACTGAATGTTAAGGTTCTATTGAAGCACAAGAGTTGTATGCAGGACGGTAATGTTTTTGTTTAGACCGGGTGTCTCACACACAGACTGAATGTTAAGGTTCTATTGAAGCACAAGAGTTGTATGCACGGTAATGTTTTTGTTTAGACCGGGTGTCTCACACACAGACTGAATGTTAAGGTTCTATTGAAGCACAAGAGTTGTATGCAGGACGGTAATGTTTTTGTTTAGACCGGGTGTCTCACACACAGACTGAATGTTAAGGTTCTATTGAGGCACAAGAGTTGTATGCAGGACGGTAATGTTTTTGTTTAGACCGGGTGTCACACACAGACTGAATGTTAAGGTTCTATTGAGGCACAAGAGTTGTATGCAGGACGGTAATGTTTTTGTTTAGACCGGGTGTCTCACACACAGACTGAATGTTAAGGTTCTATTGAAGCACAAGAGTTGTATGCAGGACAGTAATGTTTTTGTTTAGACCGGGTGTCTCACACACAGACTGAATGTTAAGGTTCTATTGAGGCACAAGAGTTGTATGCAGGACGGTAATGTTTTTGTTTAGACCGGGTGTCTCACACACAGACTGAATGTTAAGGTTCTATTGAAGCACAAGAGTTGTATGCAGGACGGTAATGTTTTTGTTTAGACCGGGTGTCTCACACACAGACTGAATGTTAAGGTTCTATTGAAGCACAAGAGTTGTATGCAGGACAGTAATGTTTTTGTTATGTTCACACGCAGACTAAATGTTAAGGTTCTATTGAAGCACAAGAGTTGTATGCAGGACAGTAATGTTTTTGTTATGTTCACACGCAGACTGAATGTTAAGGTTCTATTGAAGCACAAGAGTTGTATGCAGGACGGTAATGTTTTTGTTTAGACCGGGTGTCTCACACACAGACTGAATGTTAAGGTTCTATTGAAGCACAAGAGTTGTATGCAGGACGGTAATGTTTTTGTTTAGACCGGGTGTCTCACACACAGACTGAATGTTAAGGTTCTATTGAGGCACAAGAGTTGTATGCAGGACGGTAATGTTTTTGTTTAGACCGTGTCTCACACACAGACTGAATGTTAAGGTTCTATTGAGGCACAAGAGTTGTATGCAGGACGGTAATGTTTTTGTTTAGACCGGGTGTCTCACACACAGACTGAATGTTAAGGTTCTGTTGAAGCACAAGAGTTGTATGCAGGACAGTAATGTTTTTGTTTAGACCGGGTGTCTCACACACAGACTGAATGTTAAGGTTCTATTGAGGCACAAGAGTTGTATGCAGGACGGTAATGTTTTTGTTTAGACCAGGTGTCTCACACACAGACTGAATGTTAAGGTTCTATTGAAGCACAAGAGTTGTATGCAGGACAGTAATGTTTTTGTTATGTTCACACGCAGACTGAATGTTAAGGTTCTATTGAAGCACAAGAGTTGTATGCAGGACAGTAATGTTTTTGTTTAGACCGGGTGTCTCACACACAGACTGAATGTTAAGGTTCTATTGAAGCACAAGAGTTGTATGCAGGACGGTAATGTTTTTGTTTAGACCTGGTGTCTTTATTACTTCCCTTTTCCCCATGATGCACACATTTACATACAATTTCTGTAAGAAAGGGAAACATTGTGGACATGGTCAAGACAATTCAATAAGGGTTATGAAAGCAGACCAAGGCAGAGCTATTACTGTAATGGACATAGATTTATGGCAGCAAATTTTCTGTTTTCTGTGATTAACTTTTTTATACAATAGTGTCCAAAAAAGACGTTAATAGATGTCCCTAACTTATTCACAGTTGGCCATATGAACATTTTTTAAGGAAGAATTATACCAGCATGTATGATTATTTCTAGTCAAGGATCAATAATCCAATAATTGGTGTTACCTTTGCAAGTTCAGAGGTGGATAAAAGTGACACTGATCCCCCTCTTCAACCAACTGTTTCAGCATGATGCTGCACTTTAGGGACTGTATTATTTTATTGAAATTTCATTAAAGGAATTGGGATTTAACAGTCCATCTTTCATCTGAGATTCTTTTTATTTTAAGGATCAAATTGGTAATATTGGCATTTCTGAAAATGATTTGCTTGCCAGTTCAGATGTAAAGTCTTTATATATTGTTATACTAAAAGACATTGACATTGAATAAGTGTTTTATTTATTAATTGAAAATAAACATATGTTAAGGGAAATAAGGTTTATAGGTGAATTTAAAGATAACATTTTATGGTGAATTTTTTTGTTCAAAGACATACAATTTTAATAAATTAGAGTAGCAGTGATAAATGTCACTATGATCCCGAATTTTGCCAACCTAGTGATGGTTCACTGGGAAAAATACAAAAGGGTGCAGTATAGCAAAGTGAAGTTTTATGTTAGATGTACTGATAATGGCTTTGATATGGACCTGGATCAGTACCAAATTCATTATTTTTTTTAATTCAGAGTTTTCTTCTATCGCCTTTTTAGAATTGGTTATTTTTAAAAATTGCAAATTAGAGACTAGTATGAGTTATATGAATACAGCTTGCATCTCCTTGCTCAATTACAAGAGTACATACCCACTAAATCAAAAGGCTGGCATTTTAAAACTATGTGCACCAGATTAGGAATCATACCATGTAAACTGTGATTAGAATGGATTTTGAAGTACATTTAAATAGAAGATTTTTGTTTGATGGTTATCATGAAACTGTATTAAGTATCCCCAATAATATTAATAATAATATTAATCAACAATATTTGTTTCACCATAGCAGTTAAAACATGGGATTATTCAGGGTACAATGGGCATGACTTACAACATAGATAGCTCCTCTAAAGAACATGGTGAATGTTAACTGGAAAAGATTAAAGGGGAACAATGAAGGCTTTAAGATGGTATATGGCATACCCAAATGTGTAAGGAAAAGTGGACATAGTATCAAAATAATTTTAGAAATGAGTAAAACTAGTTTAGAGGGGGTGTTAACCACTCTGGAAAATAAGCTTTGCAGGTTTCATCAGTTGTGGAGGAAGGAAATGTTTTTGGATTACATTAAAGCACAACAGGTGGGTTGTGAATTGAGAATTTTAGTATTAAAATATGTTATTAAACATATTTAAGTTTAAATTAGTTATGGGACAGGAGGAAGAGTCTGCCAAGTATAAAGTAACTACTTTTGAGAATGTTAGAAAGGAGGATGAAAACTGAGGCAGAAAAAATAAATTTAAAAGGCATAAGGATTTTAAAAATAGCCAAATTTTTAGTTGGAAACAAGAATATAGGGGTTTAGGTGTTGTAAATAATCAATATTATAAGAGGGTAAATGTTCTTAAGAGAAAAAAAATGATGGGGGAAAGGGGAATGGTTGGATTGAATAAGAAAGTGGTTAATGATAAACTAGGTACTGGGAATGAGTCAGTTAACCTTACCCAATTAGTAAATTTAATAAGGAAGAAGCAATATACTCAACTAGTACACAACTGATGGGGTGTGTTTCGTCTGATATTTTTCAGAGATGGACTTTCCCTATTAAAATGAAAAAGGAAATACAGTAAGCGTAGAGAGATCATTTTCAGGCTTGGCAGAAAATTATACTGATGCTCCCTCAAAAACATTTCTGGGACAATTAGAGAGATCGGTTGAATTATACAATATCAAAGAAGGTTCAATTAACAGAAGGACTTTTGAATTTGTCTAAGCATGTGTTGGGTAACAAAGATGTCAGAGTTCTGGATTAAAGTTACATTTTGTACTGCTCTAAATATAGATATAATGGAATGTAATAAAATGCTTCAATACATCTGTTAGGAATGTGAAATTAAAGGTTTAGGATTAGAAGATTGGGAGAAATGAATCAAGTCAACAATTTACTAATATTTGTAAGGGGGATAAAAGAAGGATAAATATAGGCAATATGAAGAGTTGTCAAAAACTGAGATGCCACTGATAGGATTTGTGCCAGTAGAGATATTACCATGAAACCAGCAGATACAGGAGGAAATTTTATTATGTATAAGAATTATTATGAGAGAGTTATGAGTAGTATTTTATATGATTTGATCATTTATAACCCTATAAATGAAAGTAAGGTAGAGGCAATTAAGTTACATAACAGTCTCTTGATGGATTGTCTCATCCATGCACAAAGGTGGTGCTCTTCCACTGAACCCAGGAAGTATAGACCTATTAGCCTGACTAGCCTGATCTGCAAGGTCATGGAGCAAATCATCATGGACCTTATCACCAAAGATATAACTAATCTGCAAACACTTCACCCTACTCAGTTTGGATTTGTCAAAGGGAGATCATGCCCATTATACCTGGTGGCCTTCTTTGAGACAGTCACCAAGGCCCTAGATGAGGACAAATTTGTGATTACAGCCTACCTCGACTTAGCCAAAGCTTTTGACACTATCCCCCATTCAGGCATCATTGACAAACTCACCCAGCTAAATACCAACCCTTGTATCATTAGATAGGTCACTAACTGGCTCACTGATAGAACACATATAGTCAAAATAGGGGAAGCCATCTCCAACAGCAGACCTATAACCAGAGGTGTTTCCAGTGGTGTTTCCATCAGACCTGGGACCTCTCCTGTTTGGAATCTATTTCTTCTACGTTTATGCAAAAACAAAAGGTCTGTGGCTGACAAAGTTTCCTGATGACTACAAACTTGGAGTAGTCATAGTATCTCCAAATGATCAAGACTTCATCTCCAAATGATGTCAACATCCTACAAGAGGGTCTTAAACAAATGATTCGTGCCAAAGTCATAGCCTTAAACTCAATGCAAAAAATGTATTATTATGCCCTTAAGTAACAGCGATGTTCCTGCTAACTACCACATCAATAGCAACACCCTAAGTATGCACTTAATGGTGAGATACCTTGGCACACAGGTTGACAACAATCTTATCTTTGATCACCATGTTTCCACAGTGGTAAGAAGGGCATTCCATACTGCTCATCTCATAAGTGACGGTATTGCCTCCAGGAAAAAAAAGAAGTTACAACCTCCTGTACTCTTCCTTCATCAGGCCAATAACTGAGTACAATTTCCCTTTTGGTATGTGCTTTCTCAAGCACCTGAGTCAAGGTCTAAAGCATCTGTCCTATGTGGATCATCTGAAATCACTGTCACTTTATTCTGTTTCATACAGACTATTCAGAGGTGACCTCCGCCTTGCATAGAAGGTAATCTCTGACCCTGATTTATTGGAAATGCTGTATATCTGCAAGTCAAATAGTACACAAGTTACTCACTCTAAAGACCTTAACCTGGTATGTGGCATTAATAGAATCAGCTGGAGGGACAGATTTGTCTCCCAGAGGTTACCACACCTTTGGAACAGACCCCCACTTCATGTCAAACACAGCACCTCATTGGACCTCTTCAGATGCAATCTGGATGATTGGATGGGTAACTGTAAATTCACCCTGGGGGTTCCCACCAGTGTCCCTCTTGGACAGGGACAATAGATGCTGATCATAGAAATAAGAGTAGAACTTGGCTAGGCTTGTAAGGGTCCTAGGACAATTAGCCTAGTAACATTCTATGATCCTATGACTAACACTGGAGGATTTGTATGAGTATTTGTATTGCAGGGGTAAAAATTCCTTTCATTGATGGACTGTCTAAGGTCTATAAAAATTACAGCAACAAACAAGACCTATTTTTACAAGAATGCAGTATATTACTCAGGCTACTTCAGGGTATCTTAATTTTGTTTTGGAGCCCATGGTGACGCAGAACAAAGGGAAAATTCAGAGCTGTGGGTAGTATAGAGAACTAAATCTTATCATACTGGATGACGGTTCCGGAGAAGTGACCGATAAGTGAATATGCAGAGCAGTAGAAAGTAAGATGGGAAATGAGCAGTTCAGATTCAAATCAGGATGCAGCACAAATGCCCAAAGTTTGCAGTGACACAGATACTTGATTAAAGCTATAAATGAGTATAGAGTCTAACTGGGCATTCCTAGACTTGGGGAAGGCATATGACAAGGTCTCAAGTAAGATGAGTTGGGCAGTCCTACAGTGGTTTGAAGTCCGAGAAACATTGTTACAAATAGTGCAAGCTATGTATGGAAACCCAAAGAATCAAGTATAAACAGTGTTCGGTCTTACAGAGGTATTCTGAGTGGGTGTGCAGCAGGGTTCAGGTCTGACCCACTGCTGTTCATTACTTGTGATAGGCTACATTATCAAACAGGTCAGATGGGACAGATCAGCAAAGTTGGTGTAAGTGACGATGTGGCATTACAGGAAAACTCTTTATTTACAAAATTTGCAAAACATTAAGCGCTTTCATCCACAGATAATGTGAACTTCCTCAGAATGTTAACAACATCTAATCCATACCCTTAAATACTTAAAAAGGCACCAAAAACACATTAAACAATTACTTAATTGACATTTCATCAATTATAACTATACAAATGTTGTGAAACTATAAAACTTATAGAAAGTTGTAGAATTATAAAATTAAAAAATTGTACAAAGTTAATAATATTATTTGCGTATTTAATATAATGACTAATGATATATTCATATGTGTTTCTAATACATCTCATCTAGGGCTATTCCATTCACTTAAAGAATGCTCAATTAATGCGTTTATCAGAATTAAACATTTGCATTTGATATATATATGGGTTAAAACAATCATTCAACTTGATAGTAAAACAGGTTTAATAGTAATATATTCATTTTAAACCAGATGCATTGGATGCGTCAGTGTACATTTGCCAGAACACTTCCCTATTGCTTAATAATACCTTCCTATTACACCCCTCGTGGACCTATTTCAACCTGTTCAATAATAGCAAATTTAAATACATGTGTTGCTCGACAATGGGCAATGTGTCTATAAAGGGCATTGTTATTGTCTTTTTTTCTTATATCATATATATGATTATATATTCGCTTTCTAAAACATTTCTCGGTTTTCCCGATGTAGAACCCTGGACATGTCATACATTTGGCCATGTATATGATATGTTTTGTGGTGCAGCTACCATTCTTAAAATACACTCTGATTCTGTTCACATTTCCCAGGTCTACACTATCTTCTTCCCATATATAGCTGCACTGTCCACATTTTCCACATTTTTAGTGCATTTATTTAGTTTGTTATTCTCCCTCCATTTATTAGAATTTTCAAAAATCTTCTTCAAATTAAGTGCCATCTTATGAACAAAGACTAGTCACTACCCCACTATTTCTCTCAATTTGTTGTCTACTGTTAATATATTCCAGTTCTTATTTAATATCCTTTGAATTGAGGATAATTGTGGGTTGTATTCTAGTACACATGCCCTCTTATACTGATTACCTTCTCCTGAACTATTCCTTATACTAGTAGGCATTCCCTTCCCTAAAATGGGTTGATATTTGTTATCCCATTCATTCATTACAAACCGTTTAACATCATCTAACATGGACACAGGATATCCTCTCTTCATATAGAATACCCTTATGGTATTCATTTCTTTTGACATGTCCTCATAAGTGGAGGTCATTCTAGCTGCTCTTATACACTGTCCTTTGTAAATGTTCCTCATCTTCCTTAGATGGTAACTGTTGTAGTCTAATTAGTTATTGGAGAAGGTATTTTTCCTATATATCTGGGATTTGAACCCTGTAGGTGAGCTAGATATATATGTATCCAGATAAGCTATCCATTCTGTCCCAACATTATAGGTAAACCTCAGGAAACCACTAATATCATTTAGAGATGTGATGAACTCTTCAATAAGTTCTTTAGGTCCTTCCCATAACACAAAAATATCATCCAGAAATCTGGAATAGTGTCTCACATACTTGTGGTATGGGTTGCTAAAAAAATAAGTATTTTCCCAATCTAACATAACCAAATTAGCAAATATGGGAGCACATGCTGCCCCATAGGTACTCCTTTAGTCTGCCTGTAATGTTCCCCTTCAAAATAAATAAAGTTGTATTCTAACACTAAAGTCATAAGTTCTATGATCAGACTTATCTGATCCTAATTAAGTTCTGAATAGTTCCTCATGCTGTTACAAAAAGCTTCCAAATCTCCTTCTTTGGGGATACTGGAGAATAATTCAGTTATGTCTATTGTGATATATACTAGGTCTTCTTTCCATAGCTCTTGTGTAAGATTCCTTAAAAATACCCACGAGTCCTTAACTAGATGGGGTACCTTAACATATATATGTTTCAACCATGTATCTATGACCTTGTCTATATTAAAGGTTTTGGAAGCACTACCAGATACGATCGGCCGAAAGGGTGGATCTACAATACTTTTGTGTATTTTTGTTATTCCTATGATATGAATATATTACTATTAAACCTGTTTTACTATCAAGTTGAATGATTGTTTTAACCTATATATATCAAATGCAAAAGTTTAATTTTGATAAACATATTAATTGAGCACTCTGAGTGAATGGGATAGCCCTAGATGAGCTGTATTAGAGACACATATGAATATATCATTAGTTATATCAAATATGCAAATTTTAATATTAACTTTGTACAATTTTTTAAATTTTATAATTCTACAACTTTCTATAACTTTTATAGTTTCACAACATTTGTATAGTTATAATTGATTAAATGCCAATTAAGTAATTGTTTAATATGTTTTTTGGCACCTTTTTAAGTATTTAAGGGTATGGATTAGATGTTAACATTCTGAGGAAGTCCTCATTATCTGTGTGTGAAAGCACTTAATGTGTTGGAAATTTTGTAAATACTGTTGGAACCGCAGAGCAACTTCCGTACTTCCTTTCCAGCGTGTTGAGATATTCTGGTGTAATTGCTGTTGTGCACACACTTTTCTGTTCTGTTATTAGAGGAAAACTCTGAGCAAGAACTTCAGAAAATGGCAGGAAAATGGAATGCAAAACTGAAGGCACATGCAATGAAATAGTGTACAGGTAAGACTGCTGTAATGGTAGCAAATGTGGGAAATCAGAAGTGGAGAACTGAGATAGAAGGAAAATAGTGGAACAGGCTGACAGCTTCAAGTATCTGTGAGGGGTGGTTGAGGAGAAGGGAAGTCTGAATGGGGAGACCAAAGCTAGAATCAGTGGGGCTGCAGCCAACTGGTGCAGAGTGTCAGGGGGTTTCTATGACAGAAGAATTTTAAAGAAACTTACAAGTAAGGTGTAAAAAACAGTGGTACAACCTGTACTATTGTATGGTACAAAAACCTGGGCAGTAACGGCAGAACAGTTGAGGAAGCTAGATGTGATGGAGATGAAGTGCCTGAAATGGGTGGTATAATGCACAGTGTGGGGCAGACAAAGGAATAAGGACATAAGACCAGAAACTAAAATAACTCAAACTGCATAAAAAGATCAAAGACAAAAGATTACGGTGGTTTGGGCACATGTTCAGTAAAGGAGAAGACAATCTGTTAAAGAAGATTTGGGAAAGACAGGAAGAAGGCAAGAATATCTATGACAAGCAAGCATGACTGTTGAATAAGGAGAGTGGCACTGAATAGGGAGAGATGGCAAAAAGTGATATGTCACCCCAACCCTATGTAGAAAATGGGATAAAGGGGGTTGATGGTGATGATGATGAAGGCTCTGACCTATATAAAAACACTGTTTGATGTGATTAAGGGATTATAAGATTAAAAGTGATGTTTTCTTGACATCTGAGATTAACTCTCTGTCTGTGTCTCTCTGCCAGCACTGGACATAACAAAGGTATAGCAGGAGTGTTGGGGCTGATGCAGAACTATCTAACTATGGGGAAAAGCTAATGACATTATGTAACACGCTGCATGATTTTATTGTACATAATATGTCTGAATATAATGGATGTTTTTATTTGCAGCAGAAAGGCATAGCAATGTGTAACACCTACAGCTCCTGTTTATGTATGTAGTTACCTAGCCTATAAGGACAAAGATATTCACATCAAATGGCCTCTTTAAAGAAGGGATTCACACGCTTATGCAGTTTGAGGATTATTTTATCACTGCTAACACAGGTTTTGTCATAATGGATAAGATGATTACTATATTAAAGAAGTCTTATATCCCCTTGAAGTTAGTTAACTTTATAATAGTGGTAAAATAGTGCTTTAGCTGTTGAATTATATAGGAGTAATGAGAATAGAGTTAAGTGTTGTTTGTATAGAAAACTAGTAGATTCAGATTGTTAAGAGTTGTCATGTACAATATATTAAAAGAAATATCCCCAAGAGCGATGTTTACCAGGGGATTACAAGTGAAAAGGGATATTTGGATACGAGTGTGGAAACAGAGAATTTGAGAATGTTGGAAAGAGTGTATCCTTAATGTCTTCTAAAGGTAGAAATGAATAAGATACAAGAAAATGGAAACAAGAGAATACATTTAAACAAGAAGGAATATGGATCTTAAGTAAATATACATTTGTGAGTTATTAAATAGAGAAATGTATTTGGAGGAATTGGGAAGTTTTAAAATGTAATTAAAAGCATATCTGAAGTTGCAGGTGCATTTCTATTTGCTTATATAAAAGAACAAAAATCTAAGGGAACATTTTAATTTTGGGTGGAAGCTTAAGACCAATGAAAATAGCACTTGTGTGTCAGAATTATATAATGTATAAACATATTATGTGTACTAAGGTTTTTGAACATCCTGAAACTGGAAAATTTATTATTTTAACAGACCAAACTGTAATGACAAATTTGTAATTTATATTGCTATGTAGGATTGTAAAATTTTTCTGTGGATGAAACCCAATACATGCTCCATGAGTGTATAAGGAAGCATATCATATTTTTAAAAAATTGATAATAGAAATGCCCTAGCTTTGTGCTGTAAGCAATGTATGGAACAAGAATATTTGCATTTTGAAGTAATAGAAAGAATGTTGAACACTAAATGGGGTAGATATGGTAAAAATGTATTATTATTAGAAATGAAAACAAAATGTCAGTTTTGTTTTGATTCCTGTAATGGGTTGGGTTTCAATGATAATGTTCAAATTAACTCAAGTTTACAACATAAGCATAAGTTGGACTTTAGCTAAAAATGCGAATGCAATATAAAATTTCTATATTAATAGTTTGCATATTGAATATTTTGGCTGTACCCTATTCTTAATAGTACTGCTACTCTTATTTAATTTATTTTTTGACATATAATTTTAGAGACATTTAATAGATTAATCAATATCTTAAAATGTTTTCTAAGTTTCTAGTTTGTTTAGAATACATGTGCTTTGATATGTTTATATAAATATATATTTTTATATATGTTTACTTCTTTTTGAGTATTACATTAGGATAAAATGTAAATATGAATGATATATAGTTTTATATGCAAACGAGTCGATTTTTAAGAGAATCATTTTTAAAAATGATTAGTTAAGAGTGAATATCTAATTACAGAAAAGCAAGGAGGAAGTGAAATTAAATTATTTAAATGGCCTGATGAACTGTGTTTAAAAACATTTACATGCATACATAAAGTACTGTCTTTAGTAAAGCAGAAAGATTAACTACTATGTTTTACATTTTAAAATTAGTTTGAACCATGATTTGAAAAAAAAAAAGGCTCCATTAAGTGCTCCAGTTGCAGCACCTGCAGATTTATTAATGACAGACCATGGGTATAGTGGGGTAACACTAACTATAACACCAGTCCATCCTGTATTTTTTCTTGTACATCAGAATTTGTGTTTTACTTGACAATTTGCTGATCATGTGAACGTTTTTATATTGAGAAGACAAGCAGAAGGTCTAGTGTTAAAATTTACAAACACATTCATACAATAAAAAACAAGGACATTTTTAATACACTATAAAACTATATTCTAATTTTAAAAAGTTTTACTATGTGCAATTGATTTTGTAGATGTTCATATGTGATTTTGTAGATGTGAGGGGTGCTAGTAGGACTAATTGTCTAGAATATTAAAGTGTCAAATAGTTTTGAATATAAACATCAATTTTGATTTTAATTCTTCAGTTAACTTAAATTGTTATTTGAAGAGACTGGGGGCATTGAAATATTGAAGTCCTATGATTTCTTCACTTTTTTAAACCAGACAATGTATGTACTATTTAAAACATCTTACTATCAACCTTTAGAAGCCTGATGAAGTCTCACTTCTTGTGTGACATGTTTCGGGATGAAAGTACTTACTGCACTGTACATATTTATTCAAGTGATTTATAATATAGTTTGGCTCATCTATTTTGTTCCTCTGACCACTATTTTCTGTGATTTCTGGATTGTTTTCACTTTGAAAAACATGGAACTCATTTCTGCCTTTCTTTATTTTCCACACGCTTGTGTATATTGGATAAAAATACACATAACTATATTTATAGATAGATATAGACATAGACACACACACGCACACAAGCAATTTGGTGGACTGTAGTTGGATTACCTACATATCTTTGGGATTTGGAATTAAATTAGTTGTCCCAGTGAAAGCCAACACAAGCACATGAAGGACATATAACTGAACAAAATTCTCTATAGTTAGAACTGTGCTGAAAAGATAATCTTTGTGAGGCACCAGTACTAACAACTTACGTGGCTGCTGTGGTGTTCCAGCTTTTAATTAAGGACCATAAAGTTTTAGTAGAGAGCTTTATCCTAAATGTTATCAACTTTTCAATGCACTCTTGTCCCAGGCATTTCCTTGAATGATAACTTACACTTTGAATGATTGAGCCTTTACTATTCTCTGCTGGACAGAGAATGTACCTTTAAGAAGAACAAAATGAAGAAAATCTGGTTAAAAGTGCCACCAGTGGTGGTTTTTGTGGTGTTTCTACATGAAATGGAACAGAGAGCTAAATAAAATAAAACTATTGACATCTGTCTTCAAGAGTTGGTGGCTTGACTAATAGTTTATCTGCCCTTTACCCATTTCTGTGAAACCTGATCTGCTTGAATACATGGTGGAAAAAAAGTGATAGCACCACTAGAATGTCATTGTTCAAAAAGTACTGGTAAGGCTCTCTGACAATGTTTATTCAGAGTAAGAGATAGTTTTCATATAATAAATCAGTAGAAAATGTATTTGTAACAACTTCAGGTTTGATGCCACCCTGCCTAGTCATTCTGTTTATGTAAAGAAGGATTCCTCAAACTCCTGCCAGAAAATTTGGTTTGCCAGTGATTGTTTGTTCACAATAGCTGCTACGAGAATACAGAATTTCCTCCACTTATCACTTAAAATGGTTTCTTGAATTGAAAGCTTCAAGAAAGGTCATGATATATTAACATTTTAGTATGCATTTGCACAATGTCTTAATTTTAAATGATTTTTAGAGGCTATTTTTGGATGCTACACAAACATCTGAGACTCCCTACAAGAGCTTCACATAGCTTAAATATATACTTTGGTCTGACAAGTAAGACTACTTCATTAACTAAACTTGATACATTGGTAATCAAAAAAGTGAAATGGTCGTTGTTTCCTTCAAGTTACTCAGAAACATCACAGTTGAAAGTTATGACACAGTGTATTTCAGGCAATTTAGTTGTTCTTAGGAGCACCTGTCCCTGATAACAGTGTCTTGACTAGAAAAGTATCACAACCCAGGTAAAATATCACATAATCAATAAGGAATCGTTCTGAATAAACCAGAAATGACTCAGTTTATTAAAGCTGCAAAATAAATTACATTATTGTTTTCTCCTTCTCCAAGCACAAATGAAATGATCTTCTAATATGTGCAGTAAAATGAAAGAAGAGAACATTTTTAAGCTCCTTATGGCAAAGGGAACCTTGTAAAGCTCTAGGTGTACTCATTAGCTGAAGTTGGATACCAGTAACAGCAGATATAATATGTTTTACTCTTTTTGCACGAGTCTTTTTTTTTTATAACATGAAAATAGACAGAAAGCCATTGCTTGGATTGTTGTGTAGAGTAAACATTAAGCAGTACCTGCTTTTTGGTTACTCTCAACCATTGCCTCTTGTGTACTCCTGTCTTCCTTAAAGAGGGAGATGAATATTACTGCAGGCATTTCTGAATCACTATTTTTCTAATAAATAGTTCTTAATCCAAGCATCAGTAGGATAACACCACTTAATTATTTATGATTTCCCCCAGAATTAATACTTCATAACTAAAATGACAGCTTTATTAGTAGAAATTGGCAGCTGTAACTGTTCTGTTTACAGACTTCATACATCACCTGTCTGTTTCAGTTGAAGTGTACAGTGGTTTTCTGAAAGCATAAACTGCATTCTTTTGTATGTTTCTTGTGCCTACTTTGACCTAAAATAAGTCAAATATATACTTCATCATTTTTCCATTGATTCTATCCAAAGTAATCCCAAATAAAGTAAGCATTCATTACATAAATGCAACTGCAACTGTAATATGTATATATTTGAAGGAAAACATAGTCTGAACATCACTTTTATTACTATGGACTTGGTAAACATGTTTATTTTCTCAGCCACATGGAAAATACTGCAAATACTGAATAAAAAACTGTAATAACATACTGTCAGTAGAAGCTGATCTTTCTCTTTAATGCTTTGTAAGAAAAACTCTGTACAAATAATGTACATCACTGCCTTGTTTTGTTAAGCACTGCAAAAATAAATATAACCTTTATGTGTAACCCTTGACTTAGGGCATGAATATAAATTAAAGAGCTACTGGCAAGCATTTCATAAGAAATCAAATTTACGTAAAGTGGAAAATGTTTTAAAAATGAAACTCTGCCCAGTTTTTCATGCACATCCACAAAGACCAAAATAGTCTGATCACCAACATTCAGTACTAACTAAACTGTGGATTACTCTTGTCAGAGTATTTGGGGTTGCTTCCTTACAGAAAAATAAGTATATTTTCAGTCAGTTAATTATACATAATGTTTTGTGTTCTAGCAGCAGAAAATGTAAGAAAAGTGTTTTAAAATGCGATTGTTTAAGTATATTTCTCAGTGACTGGGCATACATTTTAGAGGTTCTACACCTTAAAAGATTAATACGTTGTACACATTAAGTAATGCCTTTCTTAAAATAA
Source organism: Protopterus annectens (assembly GCF_019279795.1). Lineage (NCBI taxonomy): Eukaryota > Metazoa > Chordata > Ceratodontiformes > Protopteridae > Protopterus > Protopterus annectens. The sequence continues at coordinate 469,050,055 of NC_056749.1, read as the reverse complement.
ATAAATGAAATTAATTTAGCATCCGCGGGTGGTGCTGCGGTAGCGTTGTCACCTCACAATAACACGCTGACCGGTTCGACTCTCAGCTAGAGCGTCTTCTGCGTGGAGACATGCGTGAATGGGCGTACCTTCATTGAAGGTTGTGCGTCAAGGCTGGCAACTTGGCACGTAAAAATCAACTGCCAATCATTAGTGGACCGGAGTTCCGCTGTGGCGACCCCTGACTGGGAAAAGCTGCAGGACTCAACAATTAAGCAATAAACTGTGCAGAGGTGGATTTAGAAGAAGCAGCTACTGAGGGTATGCACTATTCCAGCAGATAGAAGAGTATCTAATATTGAAACAGAAACCTTTCTTATTGGCCATTGTCAGGAAATTATAAAACTTAAAAAAAAAAAAAAAGTACATCTCCTTGTTAGAGCTCACCTCAATCTCAGTCGTTTTAGGACCTTAATGTCGAGAAATAATCCCCGTTTTTGTTACTTTGGTTCATCACTTGTTACAGATCTCAGCAGGCCAAAGCTAAGTAAATACAGAAGAGCTGAGCAAATACAGATGTGAGCCCTTCCTTATGCTATTAGGCTGAATAAAATGCTGTTTTGGAGAAATGCACACCACCAGTCAATCAGGACTTTCCTGCTGAAATTCATAAAAGGCAAGCTGCTTACAAGGATGTTTGTGGTTTGCTAGTTGCTGAATAAATTGATATCACATTGAAACAATCTTCCTGCATAAGGACTCATGTTTTTTTTTCTGGATGCATATTTAGCATTGTGAGAACTGAAAAAAAAAATGAATGGCTTAATGCCTGTTTTATTTAGAGAGTGTTGACAGTGTTATTACTGTTAAGGCAATGTCCTTAATATAGTTTATCAAACCCAAAAAATATGGTTTACCCAAGTTCAATTGGCTTATATGATTTTGATTTACACTATCCTAAAGTTCATTTCAAAAAAGTGTAAATTTAAAAACATGATACAACAAAAAAATAATCATTTTTTGCAGAAGAGCATAACACACTGCACTCCCCATGTGGGTGGTTTGGACCCCCAGACCTTCCTAAATTATATGCATCAACTCTGACTACATAACATTAGACAAAAATGCATTCACCCCCCCACTCCCGACTCAATGTGCACAATTGGCTTACGCATTCCAACCCGCTATGGCAAAATTAATCTTTCACACTGAAGGCTAACAATGGAAAAGCCTCACCAAAACTGGAAGTATGCTGTTTTGATACCGGTATGTAACTAAATATTCTATTGTCTTAGTCAGGCACAGTATATGTTGTGCTGTGTTTTGGCTCATAGCTTCATCTTGTTACCTCGAGTTCAGATTTAAGCTAATCATCTTCATGCAGGGAAGAGATACATGTAAGGTTAGTTTTAGTGGTTAGACTTGCTATAAGAAATGCTAGAGCCCACATGTAACTGCTGAAGTGGGTGTGTCTTTTTCTAGATACACAGTGACCAGCTTCTTAATCTCAGTGGCCTTGGTGTGAAATGTATTAGCATTATATGGGTTAAATTGCTTAAGAGAGGAGATGCCATGCTGCTGAAAGGGGGTGGGGGATAAGCCCTTTGATATTACATGCTTCCTAGGGTATTATGAACACATTTCAACTGTTAAAAAGTTGTCTGTTATTTAGTTATGGATTTTGTGATGAGGTCTGCACCATTTCACCTAGCAACTTAGGTTATAAAGAGGTTGCACAGTTACCCTGGGATTCAGAAACATGTTGTCTGCAACCCTGCAAGAGCTACCACAGAGATGCTAAGAGGAAGAATGCAGCTTTAAGGTAATTAGCATGTAGGAATTTTGCAGCCAGAGCATTAACTAATTAAGAAATCTAACAGGCAAAACTGTAGTTTGACATTCCCCTAACACCAGTTATCAAGCACGTAGTATGCATGTAAACAAGCGCAGGCACAACTTACAACATGAAGAGAATGGCTAGAGGCCACAATAAGCGACTTCCAACAATGTTTTATGTAGTTTTGTTCACTGAAATGGGGAAGGACTAGAAGTATAAAAAATCAGAAAGGGGAAGAGCAAGTAGAAGTAAGGTTGCCATCCATCCAGGATTCATCAAGACAGTCCAGGAATTCACGATTGCCATCCACTGTCCAGGTTACGGCGAAATTTGTCCAGGAATTTGGTCCTATATTGACATAATTAATGTTATGGTACATTCATTCTCAACATACCAGTGGAATCATATTCCATAACCTGTACTACTGATCAGTACAGTCTTGCAAGTTAATGCAAGTCATGTGACTCTTGCAGCAGTAAATATTAATCAAAATTAAAACAACTTAAAAATTTTGGTGTGAAATGCAGTTCAATAGTTTTAGTGGTTTTTGAAATTGGTAGGAAAAGACCACGGTCAATTTATTTTACATTCTTTGGAACTTTGGCGCCGCAGCTAGTGATGCTTGGTAAGTAACGTCTATTTATAATCTTTGGTGTTAAAAATGTCTACTCGTCGCTACACACTAGTAGTACCCATTAATTATGGTGTAGTGTTCAAAATTTAGTGAACATTTTAGTAATTTAGTAATAGTAAATTTGAATCATCAGATTTGGATAATTCTGATTCACATAAAACTGACTCCTAAGAGAAAGAAGAGAAGGCTATACGTTTTCAAGAAAGAGTGGATCACAAGGATTTTTCATGGTTATCGAAAATTGATGATCACACGGAAAACTGCACACACTGTTGATAGTCCTTTGCTGTCAAATACAAGGGGAAGAAGGCCATTACATCACATGCTGTAATGGCACAAAAGCATTCTCATATGATTTCTGCAGTTTTTGCTCGAAAAGATACGCCAAAAGAAGACTGTTATTGCAGTAGGAATAACCACTACATATCATGGTGTTATGCATCACCACAACTACAATAGTCAGAGCTGTGGCAACAAGCTTCTGGAAAAACTATTCCCTGATTCAACCATAGCTTCTAAAATTTCATGTAGCCATACAAAAGTAACAAGTTGCATTGAAAACATACTGGGTCTGTAAGCACAGGAATTTTACATCATTGCTGCTAAATTTGCTCATTATTTTGGAATTGGATCAGATGCTTTGAACAAAGACAGTAAGAAGTTATTTCCATTGACTGTTCACTACTTCTCGAGAACTGAAAGTGTGAAGAACGGACTCATGGATTTTCTTTTTTTTTATCAAGATACTGATGAAACCAGTACAGTAATTGCTGATAGAATTAAAGATGATATTACAGCTAATAACCTGTGTTTAGATTTGGTCATCTCGTACAGTGCAGACAAAGCATGCATAAACTTCGAAAAACACGTGTCAGTATTTCAAACATTGCATGGTGCGAACAAAAATTTGATGCAAGCAAATTGCAAATGTCATATCCTCAACAACTTTTTGAAGTTTAGAATAAAGGCATTCAGTTTCGATGTTGAATCATTTCTTATCAAAACTTACAATTCACTCTCAACATTGGCCAGAAAATCTGATGAACTTAAGGAATTCTTTGATTTTTCGCAAATGGAATACTGCGAACTGCTACGCTATGTGCCCACGCGTTGGTTAAGTCTGCTGCCGGCTATTGACAGATCATTGTTATGTTGGCCAGCACTAAGGTCTTACTTTACATCTCAAGGTCAAGACGAAGTTGCAGCATTGCTACATGATGAGTTTTCTTGCAACAATGATAATATTCTACCTTAGTGTTCATTCTGATTCACAATGTTATAACTTTTTTTAATGATGCTATCCAACATTTGGAGTTGAATGTAACTACAGCTGGTGAATTGCACACCATTATGGAAAGTGTTAAGTGCGCAAGCTGGTGCAACATCAAAATGACAAATTCTAGGTTTCTTGAGCCTATCGACTACAACATTCCGATGCTGTGACTGCGGAAATGAAACAAAAATTTGAGCAGGAAGCAACTCATTTTTTGATCACTGTGTCATATTTGCAGAAATGGTACAACTATGATGAATCCGTTTTCAATCATTTTACTGTTCTCACATTAGACAATGACATCCAGTGGCAGGATATGTTGACAATACTTGAATATATTAAAGGCATAATTGTTGATACTGACAAGTTGTACAAAGAATTTTGCATTCTTCGAAAAGTTAGAATTGACATTGTAAAGTTAACGACACAGGTCGGTGATAGGTGGGTAAAGTTTTTTAGTATATTGTCTTCAAATGACATTCGACTACTTTGTATCGTTTCATGCATTCCATCAATCCCAGTCTCAAAAGCTTCCTGTGAGAGTTTTCAGCATAAGAATGAACTTTGGTCTGACAGAAGAAACAGACTAAAAACATATTTGGTGAAAGCAGAGTTAATGGTGAAGATAAATTTCAGCATGTGAAGCAATACTTTTTGTGAGTTTATTCACAATGATCATCAGCTACTGAAAACTGCCTCTTCTCAGCAAAAGTATACATTTAAACAGTGATTAATGATTATGTATTTGAATGAACAGTGGACATTGAATTTGAATCATTTACTGGTGATTGAGGTTACTTAACACAATCCGGGTTAATCATTTGTGTTGACTAGTTAAAAACTGCTGTAAGCCTGTAACCTGTATAATGTAAAATTCAAGTGATATATTTTTGTTATACTCATGCATGATTGCCATTTTGTGTTATAATAATCGACTATTCTTGTGTCAATAGCACTAGGTCAAACCATCAAAGCTGTCAAAACCGTCTGATGTCCTATTCATTCAGTATTTCAATACCCTCTATTTTAATGAGCATAAAAAACCTGTGGGGTTCAATATGACAACCTGACTGGCCATCTTGATGAATTAACAATGATAGCCATCAAGTGTCCAGGAATGGCAAATTCAAGAGTTGGCAACCCTAAGTAGAAGGAACATAACAAGAACATAGGGAAGGCAAGTGTGGGAGTGGATAGTGAGAAGAATACTTTTTGGGGACTGGTGCCTATTTTTTTTTATAAAGTCAGATCAGGAAGGATTAAGGATGCAAAGGAAAGGCATAGGATGGAAAGAGAATCCAGCTATGGGAGCAGAACACAAAAGCAAAAAAAAGCAGATGTGCTGACACAAAGTGGGGGTGGGTTTGCAATGGATGTATTGACATACAAACAGATGGGGGATTCCACAAAGATGGGTGAGAGACGACACCATACCACTTAGGTGCACCTAATTATGAGTTTTGTTCCTCATTTTTGAGTCTTAAAGTCCATGTCCCCCTCAGTTGTACATTGAAAGGTCTGTTATGCATTCAGTATTAAGATGTGTTTTTTAACTGATAGCCATGTAAAACTGAATCATATTAACTCATCTAAATATTTGTATAAGTATAAAATAACATTTGTACTCATCTTGTGAGCTTACAAGTTAAAGTTGTCTAAAAGCTGTTAGTAGGATTTTCCTTTTTGCCCATTTGCCATACATTATGACATTTGTTCCACTTTTTGGAGATGGAAGGTTAAGAGCTGTGGGTGATACAAAGGTGCACACCATGAGGGGGAGATAGGGTGGGCGCTGAGCTCCTGATAGTGCTATACAGGCCAGACAAAGGAAGAGGTTAGCCTTCACCATGACTGCCCTATGCACTGATCCTACTTAAGAGAGCAGAAAAGAAGTGGTGTGACTGTTAGCTGCAAAAAGACTCACGCCAAGTGGCCAGTACAGACACCAAGCTGCCGATCTATGGACTTCATCATCTCCTCTACATCCCAGTAGGTGATGATCCCCCCCCCCCAAGAGGGAACTGCAGTACTATCTTCCAGTGATGGACTGGCAGAGGCCACTGGGGATGTCCCAGGTCACTCACCATGAAAGGGCCTAAGGCACTTGAAGGAAAGACAGGCATATAAGCATATGAGTTTGTAGGAAATGGACAGTATCTAATATTGAAGTTGGACTTGCTGCTGTGCCACAGGCACAGCTGTGGCAGGTGCTGCATAAAATAATAATATAAATGAATACAAATAAAAAAAAATATCATCACATCATTTGCATATTATGCATGCTGCAGCATTTCTCTGCCTGCCAACATGCAGTTCAGTGTGCTGCTAAATTACCCCTACCCAGTGCATGGCTGCTGGTCTCTTCATGTAGATTTGGCCACCATAGCATGCACAACATCTCTGATTCCCAAGGTTAGTCTTTTTAATGGCAGGTAAACAATATCTTGCGGTTAGTACATATTCCAGGAATGAAAGATGGAACTTTGGAGTTGGGGACTAACTTTGCTTATGCAGCAGAAGTGGTTGCAGTCATTTGCTCCAGAGACGGCTCCTGTAGGTATATGTCATCTAAATGTATATCACGTCTGTTAGAGCCATTATGAAGAAAGGAAAATCATCAATGCTATGCGTTTAATTGAGACAAAAACATATATATATATATATATATATATATATATATATGTGCATATATATATATATATATATATATATATATATATATAAATATATATATATATATATATATATATATATATATATATATATACATACATACAGCATTTTTTGAGGGAGCAAGCCTCATCTGCACTCTTTACCCCACAATCTGGGAATACACAAACTTAAAGACTTCTAACAGTGATGTTATGATGAAACTCCTTCACCCCATTATCACTAAACTTGCTGTTTAAACTGGGATAGTCTGAATGAGTTATGGTACCTGTTTTCAGCATAGGCCCAGGAGAAAAACTACTTAAAATATAACAACAGAAGATCCATATACATGGGTAGCAATTAGCATCATGCGATAATGTACTATAAAATATAGATTAATACTCATATACCATCAGTGTATGAAGATCTATGCAATAACCATCAGTGTATGAAGATCTATGCAATATCATGCAGTATTGAAAAACATTGATATGTTATAATCAAATGAATTTGGATAGTTGAGAATATGCACTTATTGTCAGACCCCAATCCGATGGGCGTCCTGCATATCCACAAAACAAGCAGCACCAGAATTACCCATTCTAAAGACTTAAACCTTGCCTGTGAAATGAACAGGTCCTGCTGATGAGACAGGTATGTATCCCACAAGACTACACCTTCTTTGGGATAGGCTTCCCATCCATGTGTAGCAGAGATCCTCCCTAACCCAATTCAAATGTAACTTGGATATTTGGATGGGAAACAGGAAATTCATCCTTGGTTTGGCACCTATGTTTCTAATGGACACAGGCATCTTGTAAATGGTTCATCTCCCAAGCCCCTCTTGCATACACTTATCAAGGGTACCAGAACTTGTCAGAGATTTTGGATGCAGAATGGCACAAAATACACCGAACCGACCGATATAGCCAACATCCTGGCAGACAGGTTCAGTGCAAACTTCACCACCCTCTCACCCCCAAAAGGGCCAATAACTATACCAGAAGAATGTAGTGCCCCTGAAATCACAGACACTCAGATTAAAACAGCCCTTTCCAAAGCCAAAAACACAGCATCAATGGGACCAGACGGTGTCCCAGGCTGCATCCTACATGAGCTCAAAGATGAACTAACCCCTCACCTAAACACACTGTTTAAACTCAGCCTCTCCACAGGCTACATGCCCACAGAGTGGAGCTTAGCAACAGTTATTCCACTCCACAAAGGTGGAGCCACAATGGACCCTGGGAACTATCACCCTATAAGCCTGACTAGCTTGGTCTGCAAAGCTATGGAGCGCATCATCATGGATCTCATTAACAGAGACATTGGAAACCTCCAAACACTGGACCCAACCCAGTTCGGTTTTGTTAAGGGCAGAGCATGCCTCATAAATCTGGTGGACTTCTTTGAGACAGTTACCAAGGCTATAGATGAGGGAAAGGTGGTCTACACAGCCTACCTAGACCTTGCAAAGGCCTTTGACACTATTCCCCACTTGGGTATTATAGACAAGCTCACTAGCCTGAACATAAACCCCTACGTCACGAGATGGGTTGCCAACTGGCTCATGGACAGAACCCACATGGTAAGAGTTGCAGGAGCTAGGTCTGACTCTAAACCTGTTACAAGTGGCATTCCCCAGGGCTCAGTCCTAGAACCCCTCCTGTTCAGCATATACTTCTCAGAGGTACAGGCAAGCACAGGAGGACAATGGCTCACCAAGTTTGCAGACGACTGCAAGCTAGGGGCTATAACTGACTCTCCTGCTGACACAGACATCCTCCAAAAGGGTCTCACTGAGACAGATACCTGGTGTTAAAACCATGGTCTCAAGCTAAATGCCAAAAAGTGCATAGTCATCCCCTTTGGAAAAAAACTAAGTACCCACAAACTACCACATAGGTGGTAGCCCCCTAAATACAGAAGACGTAATAAGGGATCTGGTGACCCAAGTAGATAGTAACCTCTCCTTTGATAATCACATTGCCAAAGTGGTTAGAAAATCCTTCTATGTGGCCCATCTAATCACAAAAGGGTTTGCATCAAGATCAAAAGAGGTCATTGGGCCCCTCTATGCATCACTCATCAGACCCATCATAGAGTACAATGCCCCATTTGGGATGTACCTTACAAGACACCTGCAACAACTGGAAAGACCACAGAAGTTCCTCACCAAGAGGATCACTGGCCTCAAGCAGATGCCCTATGCAGCTCAACTGAAGAAACTCCAGCTGTACTCGGTTGCATACCGCTTACTCAGAGGTGATCTCTGCCTGACATACAAGGCCATGTCCAACCCTGAATTGATGGACATGCTCCACCTAAAGAAAACCATATCCCCTCGAGCCACACGCTCCAGGGATCTAAACCTCACCACAGCAATAAATAGGACGTGCTGGAGGGATAGATTCTTGTCCCAGAGACTTCCCATGCTCTGGAACAAGATTCCAATTTACATTAGGCAGAGCTCCTCGCTAACCCTCTTCAAGAGAAACCTTGACAAGTAGATAGGAAACAGAAAGTTTACCTCGGGAATCACTTCAATTGCTCTGCTGGACAGAGCCACAGGGAACTAATCTAAGAGGGTGGCGAAAGCCAACATATTCCAGCTAGGCTTATAAATGCCTTCGGGCAGATAGCCTAGTACCTACCTATGAATCTATGAGGTAGGAACAAGCTGTTAGTTTCTTCTCATTTACCAATCACTCAGTACAGTGAAGGCCCTTCTGCACGAGTTCACAATTTCCTCAGTGAATCGCTGTTAGTACGGCATAGCTGGAAACTGCTAGGTTAGTGCAGCATCTGAATTATTCAAGACTCTAAGGGCCTTGGAAAGGATTCTTCATCTTTTTGAAAGGTTTGGGATTCATTCAAGTCATTGCTACTGCTATGCATTGGTGTGTATTTCTTTGTATTTATTAACTGGGAAATTTAGCACTGATCCACACAATTTTTTTCAGAATCAATCCAGGAGCAGTGTCTGGTTAAGTTATTTTCTCAGAGCTAAATAGCAAGCAAGTAGATGCTGAGGGACTTGAACCGTGAACTACAGAAAAAAGCTCATAAGCTCATTAGCTGGTAATGGCCTTAATCTTCTCTACTAATTGTCAGACTGTTTTGTATCTCAGATTGATATGGTTAGATTTGGACCTAGGGGACTAGGAACCAATCTCCTGGTTAGTTTTCCTGGCCCAGTTCATGGTAGTACTAACTTATTTTTCTTCCTGATGCTGAGCTGGCTGAACCAAGGAAAGTACAGTTGTGTAAAATTTTGTAACACTAGATGTCCTTCTCTTCACTATTGCAGTATTCTTAATGTTAGGTCTCTCCTGCCCAGGGTAGTCTGACATACAGCAAGTATACGAAAGCCTAATGATCTTGTATGTACAGTATGCTCCCCGCACAGAACATAGGGCATAAAAGTGATGTACAGATGCAGTTACTAGAACTGAAATGTCCCAGAAGAGAACAGTCTGCATAGGAAAAAGGAGTCCATGGACATCCAGATGGAAACAAATGTAGAAGAAAAAAGGAAATCCCTCAGCCAGAAGGGAAACCAAAACATAAACCAGAATGAGAGGAGGAAGGCAGCAAATACTGCAACAGTGAAGAGAAGGATATCCACTGTTATGGCAACATTTTGCACAACTCTCCATTTAATTTTTAGCTTAATTCCCAACTATCTTTCTCCCTCCTATACTGCTTTGCACAATATCTATTTATAATCACAACCCTCCCTAATAGTACCCATCTATTCCACACTATATCATTTATTTTAAATAAACCCTTATTTCTTCTTATTTTGACTACATCATTATACTCTACCTTTCATACCCCTCTATTCCTTACATTCCAAAGATACCAGAATAACCTAACTCTCCTTTTATATAAAATACTTCTCTCCTTGCCTGTCTTCTACCAGCTTTCAGAATACTCCACCACTGAATCTCCTCCTGCTCTGCAACTTTTTGTTTCCTTCATTGCTTCTTCCCCACAACCTGACATCTATAAAATACAGATTCCTGTACTTAATTATGCTACTCTTCAGCTTATCCTCCATTCTCCTACTGTGCTATCTTTTATTCTGTCATGACTCAATATCTCGGAACATCTCTCCAACTATGTCCAACCACCTATCTATATTTCCTCTTTATACTCTCCACATATTGCACCAAACTTACTTAATATTGCCCCTCACTGATTAACTGCACTTCAGCTCAAACCAAAACAAAATTAAGCTCAAGAATCCTCTCCAAAAAACAAATATGCATAATTCCCCAATATACTGCAATGCTTCTAGGAGGAGATATACAGCTTAATCTTGACCCCACCTTTTACAATGAACACACGTCTGTAACCTAACAGCAGCCAATCCCCAACCCTGGTGATCTAATTTGCACTGCAATAAATGTTAGAAGTATAAGAAATAAAACTGGTGAACTGCATGGACTGCTTACCCAACATAAGCTTGACATTCTCACCGTAACTGAAAGTTGGCTTAAACCCAGCATAAATGGATCCAAAGTTGTACCTCCTGGTTATAATATCATCTGTAATAACTGTAGAAAGAGGAAAGGTGGTGGGATTGTTTTAATATTTCCCAACACCTACCTTATTTCTGCCTCCATAGGATTATAGGAGTTTACTAGGCTAATGGCCCTGAGGTCCTTACAAACCTAGCCAAGTTTTCCCTCTTGTACTGATGCTTTTAACAGCACTAACTCAACATCTGCAAGGGATGCAACTGAAACCCCAGGGGTGAATTTGCGGTTTCTCATCCAGTCATTCAGATGACACTTAAAAAGGGTTAATGATGGACTCTGTTTCACTAGGATTGGCAGTTTATTCCAGAGTAGAGAAAGTCTTTGGGAGATGAACCTGTATTTCCAGCTGGTTCTGTTGATAATGCTTCTCGTGTTGAGGTCACTTGAGCAGGTACAATGAGTACAATTTGATTTGCTAATGTGTGGCATTCCATCAGGGCAGAATCATAGGTTGCACTATAAGCAAGGCAGAGATCACCCTAGACGTCTGTATGACAGTACAGAGACAGGAATTTTAGTCTATCAGCATAGGACAACTGTTGGATGCCTGGACTTTTCTTTGTAAGATACCTCTGAGGTCTTTCCAATTGCTGGAGTTGCCTGGCGAGGTACATACCAAAGGGGGCATTATACTTGATTATTGGTTAGATAAGAGAAGAGTACAGGGAGGTTTATAGCCTCTTTTTTCCTGGAGGCAATGCCCTTATTAATAAGATGGGCAATGTAGAAGGCTTTCCTGACCACTGAGGAAACATGGGGGTCAAAGGAGAGTTTGCTGTCAACCTTTGTGCCCAGATCTCTCACCATGGATTGAGTACTTAAGATATTGTTGTTAATGTGGTACTTTGCAGGGACATCTCCCTTGCCAAAGGGGATGATGCACTTTTTTGCTTTTAACTTGAGCCGTGACTCTGACACTAATTGTTGGTTTGAGTAAGACCCTCCTGAAGGGTGTTAATGTCACTAGGGGATTCAATGACTGTGCCCAGCTTGCAGTCATCTGTAAACTTGGCCAACTACATGCTCTTTGCTTTGGCCTGTACTTCTGAAAAGTAAATTCCAAATAATAGGGCCCACAGCACCAAGCCCTGTGGTACTCCACTGGTTACTGGTCTGAAAGTGAGTGAGAAGTCCTCTGTTTTAACTGTGTGTGCTCTACGTGTGATCCAGTTTGCTACCCATTGGATGATAAACGTACCCAACTGAATTTAAACCAGTATATCAATGATACCAGAGTGGGGAATGGTGTCAAAGGCATGCTAGCTCCAAATAGGTCATATGCATAGTCTTGCCCTCATTCAGGGCTTTGGTGACTGTCTCGAAGAAGTCCACCAATTTCAGAAGACACAATCTCCCTTTCACAAAGCCAAACTGGGACAGACCAAGTGTTTGGAGGTCTCCTATATCCTTGCTGATAAGGTCCATGATGAATCTTCTCCATGGCCTTGTATATGAGGCTGGTCAAACTTATGGGTCTGTAGTTTCTGTGGTCAGAGGAGGAACCCCCCTTGTGGAGGGGGATAACAATGGCAGTTTTCCAGTCCGCAAGGACATATCCAGTGCATAGACTGTGGTTGAAGAGGGTAACCAGAGGTGCAGCCATCTCTTTTAAGCAATTTAGTATTCAGCCTTACTACAATTCAGTTCAAAGTTTCTTAATGATTTCCTCAAAATAAACAATTATAAATATGTATTACTGTCCTTTACATCCCTCCTGGCAGCAATACACCTATACTGGAAGATATCCTACATCGAATATCCATTAACATTTCCACAAGAAGAAAATACTAGTGTGTGATGGGAATTTCAAGTGGTTGGACAAACTAACTCCTTTACATCTAGCATAAACTTATATGGTTTCACACAACTAATAGCCCTACACATTATATCAAGACATCAAATTCCCTATTAGACTGGATCCTAATGTCAGACCCTAGTAAAAACACCATAACAAGTACAATGTCAGACTCTCTCAGTGATCATCTCCCAGTCTATAAGACCAGACATCTCATACATCCAGTTAACAAGCATATTTATAAAACAGGTTTAACCCAGAAATGTTAATTACTATGCTATCATTTATTAATTGCAACTTCCTAAAAACCCTTCCCTTACACGATGCTGTAAATTAATTTGATATAAAACATTCCTAAATATCCTAAATAGCTTTGCACTTCTTAGAAGGAAGAGACTAAAAACAAATACTGCAATTTTGCTATCCAAAAAGAGTAGAATGCTAATGCAGGATAGAGGAACCGTAGAAAGAATGGCAAAAATATAAAACACCTCAGTATCTTGAAAACTTTAGAATGCTTCACAATTGTAATAAAAACAATTAAATGAAGACAAAAAACTACACTATAATAACTGTCACAATAATACTAAACACAGCCCTAATAAATTTTGGACATCCATTATAGAAATCGTACATCCTAGCCTAAAATTCAATCCAAAATCCTCTCCCAATAACTCACCACTTGAAACTGCAATACAGTTCAATTTTATAGATAGTAAAGCATCTCTAACCAAGGATTCCTCAACATTTAATCCCAACCTTGCCCAACAGCCACGTATCACCACATCCACTTTCACCTTCACATCTATGCCCACATCCTATATGAAACTACTCAAGCAAACCCTGCTCTTCAGCTGATGACCTTTCAAGAGAGTACCTAAAAACAGCAGTCAATAGCATCACCTATCCTGTCTCAATCCTTATAACAGATCAATCCAGGAACCCCATGCTCCCTCTCTCTGGAAAAAGTCACAATATCCCTCTGCACAAAGAAGGAAATTCAACAGACATTAATAACGTTAGACCGACAGCAATCTTATCTCCCCTCACCCAAAATACTTAAAAATGTATTAAAAAACAAATGATAGACCATCTTCTGCAGGAAGAACTTTTATCCCCTATACAAAATGGCTTCCATCTTTTCCATACTACCAGCACTGCCCTTCTAACTTATACAGATACTGTCAATAAAGCTAGAGATAACAGCAAACTTCTCCCTTATTTTTTGGCTTGGCTAAAGCCTTCAACACAGTTTGTCACAGCAAACTTCTTCAAATGTTCTCACTAGGTCTCTCTCAGCCCATCCTTCTGTGGTTCAAAAGTTACCTGTCCAACAGGTATCAATGAGTAAAATGGCACTCCACACTCTCTCCTTACCTCCCATTCACCACCTGTGTACCATAAGGCTCTATTCTTGGTCCCCTCCTCTAATATTTTCACCAACTTCTATACATCCACACAACAGGCCACCCTAATAAAACACAGAAAATTTCACTCACATTTGCACATCTGACAACATGGCACACCTCCAAAAAATTACTTTGGAAGCTTTAATAGCCATGAAACATGGCTGCATAACTCACAGCTCTTGCTCTACCCCCCCCCCAAAAAAACTGCTACTTTTTCCCAAAAATCTCCCTCTCATGAAAAAACAAATGTAAAGTTCTGTCTCTTGATAACAGAACCATTGAAGTCACTTCTCATAACAAATTATTAGGAGTGATAATGGATAAGCTTATATTCATCCTGCATATACGCAATTGTGCATGAAAAACTCATCAAAAACTAAGGATGCTTTACACAGCCAAAAAGTCAGAGACAACTAAAACTATACTTGCCGCTGATCTCCTCCCCACACTTATTTATGGTGCTCCCATCCTTACTAACCTCCAGGTGTCACAAAAATCAAAACTTGAACAATGCTCTAACAAATTTGCTAAATTTGCAGCAGATGCCCCTGTACAGCAATAAAAAGCCTAAATTGGTTAAATTTGCCTCATCAACTAATCCTTCTTTTATGGTAAGGTAGTGAATGAGTTGTCCTTGAATCAGTTAATGCAACTCCCTTCCTTTTTCCCTTCACCTCAGTCTGCTAGTGAGAGGGTCTTGCATACCTCAGATTTGAACAAATAGCTCAGGTACTATTTGGTGAAGACCAAGGCCATTCATAACTTTTATTAGCTTTTAGTTTCCTTTCATCGCAGGGCATGGTATTTGGCTGTTTGTAAGCAAAAACATCTCCTACTGGATATCTAAAGCCATTTTTTGTTGTTATACTTTTCATGGTAAATCTTTGTCTATTTCTGTTAGAGTTCATTCCACTAGGGTTGTTGCCTCCTCTGGTGTCTTCAAGGGACTTGACACCAATTCCATCCTTAAAATCTGCTACTTGGTCTTCGGTGCATATCTTTATGAAGCATTTTATAAGTTTGATATGGTTTATAGGGCCAGAGCAGGTTTTATTAGAACCATTTTATATGGGTTTGTTGAGGGCTCTTCTCAGCATTTCAACTTCCATTCTGTTTCTTGAACTTTTGTATTCTCCCTAATATTAAGAATATTGCAACAGTGACATACAAGGACATAGTACAGTTATTTATTATTTTATTTATTGACATTTGATTACCAGGAAACTCCAACTGGGTAGAAAATTTTCAGCAGAGGTTTGGGGAGAAAAGTTCCAAATTATTACAAAAAAAATTAACAATGATTTTACAGGCTTCAAAAATAAAAACATCTGCAGTTTAAATTATAACAAATTAGTGATAATATAAAACATTGGTTAATAATCAATACAAGTTGCATGACAATCATGCAGTATGTATAGAAATTTTAGACAGTTTGAAAAGAAATTAAAGGTAAGTTAGTCTAATACAAACGGGAATTGCAATATGAAGTGAGGGGGAAAACAGGCTTATGGAATATTTAGAGAGAAACTCAGGAAAGATAATTTCATAGACGTAAGGAAGTGAATAAGGGAGAGTAAGGAGGTATAAGGAATGAAATGGTTTTTGCACACATTTAGGGACATAGTTTATCCTGGTTTTGAGCAAGAACAAAACCAGATTTTAGCTAGGAAGTCTTTCAAACTGTTTTTTAATGATGGGAGGGAGGTTATTGATCTGATGGATACAGGTAAGGAGTTCCAGGCCTTAGCAACTTTGTACGATACAGACCATATCCAGCAGATCTGAGAAGTTTATAGACAGGAGTGTTTGGTCACTGGATCGCAATGACCGAATGGGTACATAGTTGTGTAGTGTTTTCTAGTGCTAGACAGGCAGATGCATGCTGGTAATTTTATAGGTGGTATGAATATGGATTTTATGCTCATCAGTGCTCCCAGTATCAGAATCATTGCATTAGTAGACTTGTATACTCTCTCAAGCTTTTACTAAACTTCCATAGCATTTGGTATAGCCTCCAGTTGTAGCAACACTGATAATATTGGCAGCTGGTTTTAGGTTATCTTCCCATCAGCAGCAGTGAAGGAGAAAGGCCAATAGGTCATAGAGGACTTATTCAATATCCCAACAATGCTAAATAACAATCTTCCTTTGAACTAGCAGTACATTTTCTTATACTCTTTACAGTATGAATTGTTCTTTCCAATTTACTGTATTGTAGACATCTCAGCCTCATAGTAATGTGCTCCAACTCCCATTCTTATGCAAACATATGGAATTATTGACAAAATAAGGACCATTATCAGAGAGAAGGAAATCAGGAATTCCATGCTGGACAAAATATATTTAAGTAATATGATGACAGAATCAAATGAAATATGTTGATATAATTGCATGTGTATGCTTTAAATAGTAATCCATAGAATAATGCGAGTCTTTCAATAAAAATAAGTCAGTATGAAGTTTATTTTATGGCCTTTCTGGAATTCTATATGTAACTCTATTTCCTTTCTCGTTGTTTTTGTGAAATGTGTTACATTTCTTGACAGTTTTTGGCCTGTTGAGATACTACTGACAAGGGAATAATGACTCCAGCTCTTTCTTTGCACTTCACAATTCCAAGGAATGATCCATGGGATTTCTCCAATATTTTGTCCTGGAGGTGACTTGCCACAATTATTCTGTTTAATTTAAACCACAGACCTTCCAATCAGTTAAACTTATCGTGGTAAATATATTACATCTGTATATGCTCTTGCATGCTTTGCTTGTCATCTGAACATCCTTTCATTACATGTCCTTTAAGAATTATATTTCTGTACAAAGAATTGTGCTCTTTCTGAACTTGGGAAATATTTCATCTGGTACCAGTAGACAAGGAATTACAGACATCACTTCTAAGCAGTTAGTCCCAATTTCTTTTAAATAAGCTCTGCACAATATCAGAGCCATAATTAGGTCATCTGGCACCTTGGGCAATTTACAGACTGGTAACGCCCTCATTCTTTAACAAAGACTTCTGTAAATGTCAATAACTATCTTATGCTAACAATAGCATATCAGCAGTCTCATCTGACCTTCAGACTTCTGCTGTCTGTTGTTTGCATATATGCATGTATCCTATTCTTCTGATACCCATTTAAGTGCCAGGGTTTCCTACCAACTCCCACAGTGGAACAACTGTACACAAGCACATTTCTTAAAAAAATATATATAGTCTGAAAATAGCTGTATCCAGAAAAAATGTACTTGCTGGGCTGTGTTTTTTTTCCCTCAAAAATTTTATTTTCAATTAAAATGACATTTACATAATATTTTTAAATATCATTTTAAACTATATACAATATTTACAATAGCCTGACTTTCAATTATATACACTAAGTTATTAAATATAGAATTAACAGATCAGTTATCAGAGATACAATATTGATTATTGCAGTGTGTCCAACAAAGATATAACTTTCTTCCAAGGATTATTTACCAATGGCATGGGACAGATTCGTAGTTCTTTGATTTTTATTTCCATCAATGCAGTTGTCTTCAGTAAAATGTAGAATTCTTCCAAGGTTGGGGGTGTATTTGAATTCCACCTTCTGGTTACACATTTCCAACATATAGCAAGTATTGTCCATAACAAATACATATGTGTCTTATTCAGGTAGCACCTTTATTTACATTTAGTATAATCAATGCTTTAGTTAAGGTAAAGGATTAATTAAATGAAGCTTGTAAAAAATGATTGATTCCATTCCAATATGATTTAAGTTTATTACATTCATAAAAAATATGAATACAGTCTGCTTTATTTGACTTTTCACACCTCCAGCAAAAAAGATTTGTAGTAGTTGAAAAAATATTTTGATCTTTACGTGCTTACTTGCTTGGTGATGGATTTGCAGTGTTCTTAAGACACTCAGTCTTGCTGGCTGGAATCAAAGTCTGGTTATAATTGCATTCACAGTCTGTTGCATACAGAAACTTGCAGAATATACACTGATGAGAGAATATACTTTGCAGCACTTGTCTTTAAGAGCAGTAACCAATAACTTTTATAATAAATAAAACTGGACAAACGTTGCAGCTTAAAAGTACTGTTCCAACTTTACTTCTCATATAGTACAGATGATGTGAGAGATATAACATTTACCTTGGGACTTGTGTCCCTACCAAACCTCTAAACAACTGGATTTATACAGCTCTTTATATACAGTTTTTAGTCATGCATAAACATATTTTGGAGAATTGCTTATCCTGTAGAAACAATACTAAACTTCCTTGTTTAACAATGTCTTGTAAGAGACCAGCTTTTCTGACAGTGTGAATATTCTGTAACAGTGTCCTGATGTCCATGTAGAAAAACATATTTTTGAGGAAACACATTGTCAGAGATCAGCTTTTCTGACAGTGTGAACATCCTGTATTTTATTTGGATCTTTGTATAAAAAACATCTGTTATCCTGTTTTTCCATGCAGAATAACATGTCATTGTTCTTTAAAAGCAGATTTTGCATTTTTGTTCTTGCGTACATCCTGTTTTGAGTCTGTAAGGGAAAAATGTCCATTCTTTAAAAGCAGATTTTGTATTTTTGCTCTTGCATACATCCTGTTTTGAGTCTGTAAGGGAAGAATGTCCATTCAGCAGATTCCTTTTCCAAGCCATGGTCATTTAGTATGACTGCTGATCACATATTACTTAAACTTTGTTTCTGCATTTAAGCAAGCCTTTTCTTTCAGCATATTTACAACATAATTAATTTCAGATTTATATTCATAAAATCTAACAGTAGTATTGATCTTTTTAATTCTATCTGGTGTTAAAAATGCTCTATGTAAGTATTTCCAGTTAAATATTTTCCAGTACTGTGTTAGAAGGGTAATTAACTGATAGTAAGATGTTAGTTTTAATTTCTTCTGTTACCTGCAATGACTGACCGTTTGTTAAGAACTGCCAGTATGATGGTTTGGGAACTGTTTTATATGTTATTAACCCTTAATATAGATTTGAAATTGAATTTTTCTTTTCACAACTATTATATATAAATTCATACAGAAAACTTATTAGATTTGGAATATCTTTAAAAGAAGAATTATTAATTAATCTGCATAAATCTTGAGTGTACATTAGAATGCTTTGTAAGGTTAACCAACCAGTCCTGTGTTGGAATATCGTAAGCAGTTTTTATCATATGTATATCTAAAACATTTAATTTATTTACACATTGAAACCAGCATAAGAATACATTTTGTTCCCAAGAGGTTATTGTTTCCCTATATATTTTGTGAGGAAAGTTCTTAGTGATGGTAAATTGGGTTAAAAGGTCAAACCAAAGTTTTAGATCTATGTTTGCATTGATAAGTTTCCTAAAGGAATTGATGTAATGATTAATCAGTGTTGTTTTAGAAGGTTTTGTTATATTATATTGCATACTTATGCATAGTATGTACCAGTGTTTGTTTCATTTGTCTACTATTAACATTTTTTTAACAGATTAAATTCATTTATTAATATAGCCATTAATTCTTTCCAGTTGGCAAAATAATTTGGATTTATCCAGTCTATTGTAGTTTTAAGAGCAGATGCTTTTATATATGTTTCTATTTCTGGGATGTTCAATCCTCCTTGGTTCCAGGGTCTAATGTGATGAGTTAGAGCTACTCTATTCTTTTTGTGATACCATAAAACTTTTATTAAACATGAGTTTGTTTCTTTAAGAATGTATCTTTCAGGAATTAAATGTATTGCTAATGCTACATATAGTATTTTCGACAATAAGACCATTTTTATTAATTGCAATCTGTCTTTAAAAGTTAATATAATTTTGTTCCACTTTTCTATATATATTTTTATAATTTATTAATATTGTTTTGTTTATATTTTTGCATAACACTATTCCTAAATAATTTAGCGCAAGTTCTTGTTTTCCTATGATGGATTTATATGTAACTTGTAGTTTTTATTTAAAAATAGAAATTTTGATTTTGATCTATTAAAGCGTAGACCTGAAATCTTATAAAATTTCTCCATTACTTCTAGCTCTCCTAATGACTCTCTGGAGTTTGATAGGGTTAATAAAATATCATCAGCAAAAAGCATTATTTTAGATATGTACTAGTCATAGACTTCTATTCCTTTTAGTTTTGGATTATTGCATATTATTTCTGCAAGTATTTCTATAGCCAAAGCAAATAAAATAGGAGAAAGGGGGCATCCTTGTTTAGTACCTTTCATTATATGGATAGATTCTGAGGTGACAGGACCTAATTTAATGCAGGCTAAGTTATTAATATATATGTTTTTTATTAATACGATGAAGGGAGGAGGAAATTCAAATAATGATAAAGTTTTAAATAGATATTCCCAGTTAAGGGAATTGCAGGCTTTTTCTATGTCTAATCTGATTACAAGTGTTTATCTTCTTTATTCACATAATCTATAAGAGTAAATATCCTTTTAATATTATCATGTGTGTACCTGTTATATAAAAATCCAGTTTAATCATTATCAATGTTCTTTGAAAGTGGGATTTTCATTCTATTAGCTAGGATTGACATGAATATTTTGTAATCATTATTCAATAATGATATAGGTCTGTATGAGGTGCAAAGGTCTGATGGTTTATTATCTTTTAGAATTGGTGTTATGAGAGAGTATTTCCATGAGGGTGGTATTTTTGCTTCTCCCTGGACTTCTAGCAAAGTTTTATGAAAAAGGGAGATTACTGTTGAAGGGAAGAGTTTGTAAATTTCCGTAATTATACCATCTATCCCTGGAGCTTTGTTAGATTTACTTTCTTTTATATTGTCAACAATTTCTTTGTAGGATATAGGTTTTTGTATGTCTAGTTTTAAGTTTTCTGGAATTTATTTTTTTTTTATATATTGGTAAGGTTTGTATCTAAGTTTATTTGGTTGGTATCTAAATTTTCTTTTCTGAAGTGTTCCATATAATGGAACTGAAATGCTTCAAGGATGTCTCCTATATCTGACACTTTTTTCCCCTTCTTTTCATGATATATATTACTAATGTTATTTGCTTTAGATTGCATTTTAATTCTTGTATATAAGTTATGTAGATATCTGGGGGAGGTGGCTAATGAGTTTATTTTCAATTTTTCCAAGGCTAGACAAGTTTTGTGTGTTAGAATGTCATTATATTTTTATTTAATTCCTCTATTTCTTTTTTGACTTCTGGACAATTCTGATTTTTTTTAGATGTTGCTTTCAAGAGTCTGGTTTGCAACTCTAATGATTCAGATTCCCACTCTCTAACTTTGTTTTTGTACCAGCTAAGGGTCTAACCAAATAAATACACTTTTAATGAGTCCCAAACCATGACTCTACTGATTTCTGTTGTATTATTAATTTCAAGAAATAATTGTAGTTCTGAAAAAATCCAAGGTCTGAATTCTTTAATTTTTGTGATATAAGATGGATTTCTAGTTGAGAGGATTAAAGGTTTAAACTGTATTTGGAGCTTCATTATCAGAGAGTCATGATCTGAGAAGGGCCATGGAACTATTGAGAAGTTGAGGATTTTTGTTTGTAAATCCTGAACTACGAATAATTTGTCTATTCTGGTTTGTGTTCCAAATCTATGGTCTTTATGGGAAAATAATAAGGATTTATCATCTTTTACTTTAAAAGTGTCTATCAAATGAAATGAATCAATCCATCTTTTTAAGGATTTTGAAGTAGTTGCTATGCGAAAAGACTTCTTGGTGGTTTCAGAAGCTTCTAAGGTACAATTAAAGACTCCTCCCAGTATAAGATTTCCTTTATAATTGTTTAAATAAAATCTAGGTGTTTTTTAACCGTTCCTGCTCCAGTTCCTGGAAACCAATACAGATGAGCTAAGGTCCATATTCTGTCATTAAATTAAATTATAACAAACGCTAGTAGACCTTCTTTGTCTTCATATTTATAAATAACTTTTGGAGTAGAGAATTGGTACTACTTTTGTCTTTGTTCTACAGGAGGATTGAGCTAAGACTGTAGAGTCCTTAGGGTTCCAAATAAAGCTATCATTAGTCTTAAAATGCATTTCCTGGAGAAATAGTATTTGTGCCTTATTTAGATTTAAATATTTTAGTAAGTTTGATCTTTTATTTGCATTATTTAAGCCATTAGTATTTAATGATAAGAATGTTAAATCCATTTCAAGTTATTGGAAGAAACATTTTGCTTTTTTTTAATTTTGATTATAGTAGTTATACCGTATTCTCTGATAACATTGAATGTTATTTTTGTTTGTGTAAACTTGGGAGTGTAATTTAATGTCCTTTCTTATTTAAATACAAGTAGGGTAAAATTCTGGTCAGGCTTTAAAAAAGTACTTCTATAAAACATTAATTCTAAAGTCAAAAAATACTGTAACAGCCAAGCGTGAGCAGGTACAAACCCTTGTTGTGTCAAATCAAATGAGATAGAGTCCAGGCATATAAAACAGGAGTATTTAAAAAAGTAGTAAAAAAAAGAAGTATTTAATCCACAATCAACGAACAGAAAGATAAGCGCTTTCGCACTAGTGCTTCTTCAGATCTATGACAAATTCTTCTAGTGCTTTGACCATATATACTGATCTCAATCAATGTTTAACAAATTAAACAATTAGTAAAAAAATTACACAGAATTTAAAAAGACAGGAACTGTTACAATAAAAATGTGTAAGAACAAAGCTAAAATACAAAGGTACAAATGTATATTATGTTCAAAAAGCATGTATAAAAGCAAGTATAAAAAGTATATATATAAAAAGTGTGCTCTTATTGAATAAAAACTATATATAATATAATATAATAAGCAGAAGTGTATCAAGTTAGATGACATTGAGTTCATTTGATATTCCTTCTTTGCCTCAATTTTGGTCTGATTGAGGCCCTTTCGTTTAAACCACACCCTTTATCTGCTTTTAATAGTATGATCCATTCTGTTTGATTTGTTAAACATTGATTGAGATCAGTATATATGGTCAAAGCACTAGAAGAGTTTGTCATAGATCTGAAGAAGCACTACTGCGAAAGCGCTTATCTTTCTGTTCGTTGATTGTGGATTAAATACTTCTTTTTTAAATACTCCTGTTTTATATGCCTGGACTCTATCTCATTTGATTTGACACAACAAGGGTTTGTACCTGCTCACGCTTGGCTGTTACAGTATTTTTTGATTATATTCTTTTTATTCGGCTCAAGCGCTAACCTGTCACAAGATTGGACTGTTTTTGGAAAACTTTTATTAATTCTAAAGTATCAAATACAAGTAAATATGAATTTCCCATTAAACATGGAATGAAAGTTATTCCTAATCCAATAGATAAAAATAGATCTATTGGATTATCACTCATACCTTTAACCAACAATGTCAACTGAGCTCCATATGTTAAATTATTATATGGAGAATTTTCTTAAAAGATATATGAAATTCCATATTATTCTATTATTATTCTATAGTATTTTATATATCAGGATGGAATGTTAGTAGCATAAACAATTATGTTGACTTAAAAATATCCAACATTTAATTACCCTTAAGAGATCCCAAACATGTCAGATATGTCATTTCGGATAAATTAAATGCAACAGAGGAGCATACACTAAATAAGCCAACATCAAATAAATTATTACTAAAATAATTTGACTAAAAGGACTCTGTAAGAGACAATGAGTGATTACATGTACTGTTTTCCTTCATTTTCCCACTCTTCAGCTCACACTTATGAAAAGACATGGCTTATCAATGATATCCTGACTCTGAGAAGAGGCGCCCTACATTCTAGTGTGCAGTACTTTTACATATTTATAGATCTCCAAAGCAGAGTCTAAGAATGAACTATGATCACCCTGACAATTCCCACTCTGCATAGGGCACCTCCTGCTTCAAGAATGGGTAATCACATCACGTCTAGAATGAATGTGTAGGTACCCATATGGTAATCAAGACTTACCTAAGGTAGATATTAATCAAATAGTGTTTAGAGTGCCTCAGAGAGTTCTCAGGACAGTTAGAATACTCTTAAGCCTCTCCTCCCTTGACCAAAAACAGAGACTTCCCTACCCTTTCTTTCCCTTGTTTTAAATCAGTACTAATAAAAGAAACTCGGCAAAGATAGGTAAACAGAAATAACATTCAGTAGTCCATCTTGTACATGACTTGCAATCCATTAAACAAGTCAGTGACTAACATCACTTTAGTAAACATTATAAAGACAAATTAGAAATAATTTCCTAGCTTTTTAAATTTTCTGATAAAGCAAAAAATTAACAATAAGCTATTTTAACTAAAAGTGTAAAGCATTTCAATTTGTCCTTGCATGTATACATTTCTACTTATATTGTAGTGTCAATAGCTGTCTTTGAAATCTGTACAATACTGCACTTTTTCAAATCATTCCATTTTAAATTCAAGTTTTGTTTTGTCAAAACGGCAACAACATTTCAAGGTCACAATTAATATTTAGACTGTTTCAAATGAAAAACTTGTCTGTTGCCAACTGAGTTAGTTTAGAATGTATGTTTAGTGCAAATATAGCATGTTGCAAAAATATGTATTTTTTTGTGTGCTCGAGAGACTTTCATATGCAAGTGACATATATAATGTAGCATATATAGAGCAGAGAGCTTATGGATTCAGGTTGTTAAAGTAAGTTATGCTTATTAATCAGGTAGTTTCATTTAAGTTCACAAGTAATTTGGGGACATTTCAGTTGAGTTTCCAGGAATGTGTAGTCCATTGTGAGTAACTGAGTCCACTTTTCCTCATAAACGTGTGTCACAATTCATTAAACAAAGCAGAGTCTAACATCTGTCTATAATCATTATAAAGACAAATAATAGTAATTTCCTATCCCTTCAAACTTTCTGATATCGCAAAATGTTGACAGTAAGCTATTTTAACTGGAAGACAAACATTTCAATACTTCCTTGTGAATATACATTTTTACTTATAGTGTAGTGTCAAGTACTGTCTTTGAAATCTATGTATTACTTCACTTCTTTGAAGTCATTCATTTTACAGTTCAGATTATATTTTGTCAAAATGTCAATAGCATTTCAAGGGCACATTTAATATTTAAACTGATATTTTAAATGAATAGCTATCAGTTGCCAAGTGAGTTTGTACAGTGTGAGGTAATTGCAAAGATAATATGTTGCAAAAAGTAATATGCATCTTTTCATGTGCTCTAGAGACTGTCAATTTCAAGTAGCTTGTGGAATCAACATGTTGAACTGAGTAATACTTAATAATCAAGCAGCTACATTTAAGTGCACATGTAGTTTGGGAACATTTCAATTGTGTTTCCAAGAATATGTAATTCTATGCTGATAAATCATAAAATATTTACAAATAGTCCTAATATGTATTTATTTTACCTTGCTTAAGTTGTTTTTCATTTTAATAACTAAACAACATTACTTTTTCGTATTTGTTATCTGTGAGGCTAAATGCATTTCGTAGGTTCACGGTGTCCTTAGAAACTGCAGCAATTGTTTGCTGTTGCTATGGCAACACAAATCGAATGTGAAGAAAGCTTCACTTCCCTTAACCAACAGTACATTTTTCCCTCTTTTTTTTTTATATTTGTTAATACTACAAGGAAATAATTCAAAGGACATATGTACATGAATGGAACATTTCAGAGTTAATCACGAACATGTCCCCAATCCCAATAAGCATAACAGTGACTATCATTAATCTAATAAATATTGTAATAACAATTAAGTTCACAATTCCAATTAGTCCACCTTAAAACTAGATTTTAGACTATTATTTATCTATGTATAGATAGTGAGTTATTAAATATATACAGACTATATTAGTATAGTAAACAGGAGAGAATTTAGAAAGGGAGACAAGATGCAGTTAAAATAAATAAAGCGAAAAGAGAGAAGAGAGAATGAAAAGAGAAAATATAGAGAAAATACACATATACGTTTGTTGATTTACAGTATAAATATTTTATGTGCTATATAACCCTCCTTCTGTGAAAGAAAAGTACCCTGTTTTACATATCTGAGGTAATGGGAAAACTCTCATATGTCATCTATTTTCAAAAAATATAGATAAAGATTCCAGTAGTTAGTTAATTTGTTTTAAAATTCCAAGCAGTAAACTTGGTCCTTTAAAATAAAGTTAAAACAATTCATATCATAGTAGATGCTTTGAGAGATTTGGCTGTAACAGTATCAGTCTTTTGCTTCTTCTTTTTGACGTCTGTCCAGACATTTGTTTCTTTTGTTCTCTTGAGAGAAGGTGACATCCAATCCATATATTCTGGTAAAGTAATCACATTATTAGTTTTAATAAATGAAGAGGCTTCCTCTAAGTCAATAAAAGTCCTCATCTCCTTGGCATACAGTATTCTTATCTTAGCTGGATATGCAAGTTGTGCCTTGATGTTATTTTGTTTCAGAAACTTTATCATTGGTCACACCTTTTTCCTTTGTTCCATTATTCTAGATGAATTGTCGTTATCAAATCTTATCAGGCTCTGTTTATATTTTAGAGGTGCCTTCCTCCAAGCAGATCTTAAAATCAGTTCCTTGTCCAAGTATGAAAGAAATTTGATAATTATTGACCTAGGAGGAGAGTTTGAGTTAGTGGCAGGTTTCCCAAGAGCTCTGTGTGCCCTTTCAATGCCAAAGGAAAGTCCTTCTTTTAAATTTAAAAAGTCAGGTATCCAGCTTTATAAAAAGGAAATAATATCCTCACCTTCTGTTTTTTCAGGTAATCCGAAAATCCTGATGTTATTTCTCTTCTCCCTATTTTCCACGTCATCTACTTTATTAACCAACCAAGTGTTTTGCTTAAGAAGCAGTTCTTCCTGCATTTCCTCTTCCTTAAGTCTGCTTTCTAAGTCATTTAGAGAAACCTCTGTTCCTGTTATCCTTGTCTGGTGGTGGTGTAGCATTTCCTTGAGGGTGTCAGCCTGTTTTTGACTGCTTGTTTTAAGATTTACTAGGTTCTCTTTAAAATCATCCATCTTCAAAGACAACTCCTGCAAGGTAGATGCCATCTGTTGTAGTTCCTTCTTTAAGGCAGCATCCTGATGAGAATTCCTTGAGTTGCTCATTTTAACAAGTGACTAAATCTCCAAGCTTTTTGACAGGAAATTATTTGTAAACCTTCAAAGTTTCTAATTATGTAAATTAGTCTTTTATCTATAAGATTTTATAATCTGAAGAAAAAAAATATTTTCCTGTCTTATTTAACTAGTTATATGGAGCTCTAAAATACTGGTGCTTTCAGTTAGCCATTCAGGCACCCCCCCCCCCGCTGGGCTGTGTTTGAGGAAGGTTAGAGGTGAGTGTGGAATGTTGAGTGAGGCAGCAAGGTAGGTGGGGGAGGGGATGGGGGTTATACAAGGTTAGAGATAGGGGAGAGGAGTTCCCTTTGGCACTATAGTTGTTTCACAGTGCTGCTGCTTTTGACTGTAGTATCCAGGCAGTTGGCTAGCGTTTGGCACTAATCCCAGGTATTTTATTGCATAGGAAGTGAGTTTTGGGGAATTATGTATTTTCCTTGCTAGAAGGTAAGTGTAGGGGGGTTTATTTTGAGAGCCCATAGGGTAAGGTTATGTGTAGGAGGTGGCCTTTTTTTTCATCTCCCACAGCAAACAGTATCCCATATAGTTTGTACAAATGTGTAGTTAGAAGAAGGGATGGGTGGAACCATTAGCAGTTGCTTTGTTGGGTTGGTCTGTTCCTTATAAATGTGTGTTTTCCTTTTCTAAAACATTGATGGAGTTTTAGATGTTACAGTGAATGTGCCTTGACTGTAACCTGTGAACTAAAAACCTTGGCAAAAAAGACAGAGAGAGAGAAAAAAAATTAAATTCTGCATTATTCCTACAGTTTTGGAGGTATTTTAATGGTGCCCCACTTGCGCTCATTATCTGTAATGGCCCAGAGTGCTTCACGTCTTGAAGCTTTATTGTTGTCATGCAGCCATTTGTGTACATTGTAAGTTGCTAGGCAATAATTTTATACCAAAGAATAAGAGAAACTGAAGAACTGATTTAATTGTGTTTAATCCATTCAAATGTAGAGCAGATCACATTTTCAATTATTTAATGAGGGTGGAAATGCAAGCAATTGTGGTCTATTCAAGCTTGGGTTGGATTGCATCTGATGAAGAGATTGGGCATGCCTTTGTTCCTTACCATGTATGGTTAATTTTTCAGATGCGCCTCTCAGTTGGCCAGATCTTCACAGCTGGTGACAGACATTTGGTTTCACACTTCAGAATGCGTGCCACTGCAAAATAATTTTAGCAACTTTTCAAGTTTGAGTGAGCCATTGTCCTCCAGATATCTTGCGCACAGAGGTTGGAGTTTAGTCCAGGTAATTACTCAGGGAAGGAGGTAATCTGCCTATATAAAATGAAAAACAAGTAAGAGGAATAATACAATAGGAAGTTGGAAGGGAACTTGGACAGTGGTTGTTTAGGAATATAAATTGTATGGCTTGCTGGTAGTTTTTCAGGTCAAAAACTATATGTTCTGATTTTTGTTTATTATGAGGTAATTTAAGGAGAGTGCTCACACAAGGTAAGGAGTGTGGTTTGTCCTTTCTACTGTGGGTTTATATAAAAAAGGAAAATTACATAAAGGAAAAAAAGGAAAATATATAGGGTAGTTAGGATGATGGGTGTAGACAGGCATATGTATGTATGTACATATAGCTATATTCTTATATGTGCATGGATGCGTATTATATATCAATGCACATATATTCATTTGGCAGGAGGTGGGGTGTCTTCCAATGGCAGTATTGGTAAGGGTCTGTGGCAGTGTCTAGAGCAGTAGCCCCCTTCTCCTCACCAAGAAGGGAAGGAAGGAAAGAAAAAAAGCTAATATTTATACACAGCAGGTGAAGCAGTATTTGGATGGTTGGGTTTCTAGGATACCATGGGTGTTAGAATGTTGACTGATGAATCGTTGCATTATTCTTCGATATTGGATGATGCAAGTGGAAGATTTGGTGAGGCAGTGTCAAGAGTTGATGTCACAGGCAAGTAAATTATTTCAAAGGGTGCAAATGCTGGAGTGTGCACAAGAAGCAAGCTAGGAGGAAGCAAGTAGAGGTAGTTTGAGTGCCATGACACAGAAACCTCTGAGACTAGTACCAAACATTCCAAAAGAGCTTGAAAGGTGGCAGCAGACCCAATTCCAGAGGAGCTACAGGAGCTGGCAAGAAGCAGGCAGGGAA
Source organism: Protopterus annectens (assembly GCF_019279795.1). Lineage (NCBI taxonomy): Eukaryota > Metazoa > Chordata > Ceratodontiformes > Protopteridae > Protopterus > Protopterus annectens. The sequence continues at coordinate 469,020,729 of NC_056749.1, read as the reverse complement.
GCCAGGTCGATTTGCCCTCAACATTACAACAGGAACCAACAGGTACTAATATTAATTTCTTTGAGAAGCAAGGGGAGTTTGGGCATATTTTGCCAGATATTGATTTACCTATGTTAGTGCATGAACTGAATTCAGGGGTTTGGTGTAAACTGTTGAGTTTGCTTGGGGGCAGAGAGCAGTGGAGGACAATTGTTTGAGGGAGTTGAGGCATTTCAGATGGGAGTAGTGTTATCATGGGTTGGAAATGACACTTGGATTTTCTTTTGTTGCCAGGCCGTGGGGGTTAGACTCAGGGATTCTAGTAGCAGATGATGATTGAGAAGGGCCTTTACCACACATTCTGCAGACTGAGGCAGTTGCTAAACCAGTTCTTATTACAGACCACATTTCACAGGTTGTAAAGGAGAAGATTTTGTGGGGAAACTTTGTCAAAGTTTTCAGTCTCTTAAATGCTGAAGATGTGCAAAGGGTGGTGGAGGCAAAGGCAACTAGCATCAAAAACCTGATAGCAGCCCTCACTGCTTTGGGAAGACATGTTCAAGGAGGTATAGGTGGCAGACTTAGGACAGTAGGGCTTGGGGGATTATTTATTTCATGCAGTTGTACTGCAGAGGGAGCCACAACAGACATTACCATTCCTTTCTTACTTTCTAAGGGAAGCCCAGAGGCTTAGGAGTGGTAATGCCTGGCTATGGTATGATTGATGCTTTTGTATGCTAAAGGCAGTGGATAGGTCTTTGGTCTGGGAGCTTAGGCGTACTGACATATAGATGTGAACATGCTGGATAAGACAGGTAGTGTGAGCAGGTACAAGGTGGGGGGTATGGGAGGCAAGGTGAAATGTTGTGCCTTCAATGCATGAAAGTGTTTATGGCCCACATGTAGGTTTTCATATCTATGTATGTTCTCATTGCTTTGGCCAGCAACATGTGATCAAATGCTGTAGGAAGAATGTGTCAAATGGGAGGAGAGTGGATACTTACAGGGCAGTTCATGGTGTGGAGTGTGGGAGAAGAGGAGCACAAGGGAATGGACTCCCTTTCAAGGTAGTACTGGATGGGTGGGCAGTGCATTCACTTATTGATGTGAGTCAGTCAGGAAATGTGCGGGAGAACTACCCCAATAAGGAGGTGGCTCAAGAGCTAGCAGGGGTTCAGTGCAGTTTTGCTGTGAAATCAAAGGTAGATCGGATCACATCCCTAAGAATTTGAAGTCAGTTGTAAGAAAAGGGGAAGTAGTCCAGTCATTGTTGTATAAGAAGCTGGATGTGGGTAGGCTATTAGGTCTCTCTGATTTTCCTTTTAGTAGAAACCATATATCCCCATTGGGCTTGGTGCCCAAGAAATCACCAGGGGAATCTATATTAATACAGCTCTTATCTTTCCTGAAAGTGGACTCTGTTAACATTTATATCGATCGGTCTCACACTAAGGTCCAGTCTTCATCATTGGATCAGGGCATTCAAGGATCTGTGGTTGGCCAAGGTCAACATTGTCAACTTTTAGGTTATTGCTGATGAGGAAGCAGGCCTGGCTTATACTGGATATACAGCTCCATAGGAAGTTCTGCTTTGACTAGGCCATGCCCATCAGGTGTGCAGTTGCATATGCCACTTTTGAAAGTTCAGCACAGCATTGCACTGGGTGTGGCAGCAGGGGGTAGTTGGCATGAAGGTAGTGCTTTATTTGAATGATTTCATGTTGACTAATGAAGGGAAAGAATTGGTGGTTAAGGGAATGAAGGTGTTCGAGGAGGTGTATGGGAAGCCTAGGTTGCTGTTAGCAAAGGACAAGGTGGAAGTTCCAGCTAAAATTCTAACTTTTCTAGCCTTAGTGCTAGATATAATTTGAAAATGTTTTAGTTGCCATCTGACAAGGTACAGAAAGTGACAGGAAGAGTAGAGTCAGTGGTGGTAAAGGGAAAGATGCGAGTTAAAGAAGAGTTGGTGGTTGGTGGTTTATTAAACTTTGCATGAAGAGCAGTAAGGCCGGGCCATACCTTTACAAGAGCAGTGGCCAGTCACCTGTGGGGAGTGAAGTGGAAGCATCATTGGGTGTGAATAGGCAAACTGGTCAAAGATGACGTGTATCTGGCTGGAGTTTCTCCAGTATTTTAATGAAGTGTCTTTCTGGAAAGATGATTGGGTGGCTTCACTGGATATAGCTTTGTTGACAGATGCAGCAGAGGGATTAAGCAACTGGGGATATTTTTATGACAGGTGGTTCACCCATGCTTGGGTCAGAGGTGTGAGATGATGAGCGATGCACGGCCATCAAGTTTCTTGGAATTGATGCCAATTTGGGTATCACTGTTAGTTTGGGAGAACTTGCAGAACAAGAAGGTGATAATTCATCCAAATCAGCAAAACCTACGTAGGTTCAACTGTTACTTAGAAAGATTGTTTTGTTTTGCTTGATAATTAACCTTTTTCAACTCAGCACATCCTTGGCCATTGCAATGTTCTGTCTGACTGCCTGTTGCTCTTTGTTTTGCAAGTTTTGGCAGTTGGCACCCAAAGCACAGGTAAGCCACACACTTCTGCCTGGGAAGATGTGGGAGACTGGTTGACTATGACAAGTTAGCTGGTCCAGCAGTCCTGGTCTAATCCTGCTAGAAAGGTGCATGGTAGGCCTTTGATAGTTTTTAAGCACTTGGCTAGTGGCTTGCTGTTGAATAGGAGGTCTTGATTGGTCGAGTTACTGTTGAGGTTTTTGATCAAGAGGTGAAGACTGGTGAAGCTGTCATAGCGGCTAGGGTCCACCTAGCTGTGGTGAGTGCTGCAGTGAAACTTTTAGGTTTATTAAATGTGACTAAGGACTGTAGGACAGAGATGTTGATGAAGGGTTAAGTGAGAGTTCAGCCAAAAAAGTGGATAGAAGGCTACCATTAGGCAAACATTTGTTACCAGCATTCTTAGCTGGATTGCACAAGGTGGTGTATTCATATTTTGATTGTGAATTATGGGCCACCTTGGCAGTTTCCATGTACTTTGGAGCATTTCAGATTAGTGAGTTGTTGGGTCAGCTGAAGTGGAGAGATCTCAAAACTACTTCAACTGGTGTGTTGCTTTGGTTAGGTTATTGTAAAACTGATCAAAGGGGAGTGGGTAAGCAGGTGGTTTTGCCAAGGAGGAGTGTGCAATGGAGGCATCGGATAAGCAGCAAAAAGGTTTCATTTTTAAGGATTCACAAACAAAAAAGGTAGATGCTAGGAAGTTTGTGCCTCGGGTGTACATGTCATAGAAAGTGCAGGAGATGACAGACCATTATGCCCCATATACTTTTCGAATAAGAAGGGCATCTGATTTGGCTTAGGAAGGTAGGTCTGTGGAAGTGATCAAAAAGGCTGAGAGATGGCATCCTATAGTGTTTTTGACTTGCATTCATTAGTTCTAAAAAAATTTAAGGAAATGAGCGGGATATAGCTGTTTGGTTTTGTTTTTTTTTTATTTGGTATTAAACTACAGTTTTTTTACAGCATCTCGTGCCTGGTAGTTATTCGGACACTTCCTGCCAGTGTTTTTGCTTTCATTGGATATAGCTGTTAATTTGTTGCTCTGAAACATCAATGGCTTGCATTCCCTCTTCTCTTACAACAAACTCCTTGCCTGTCCCTCTCTTTCTGCCATAGTATCTCCTTGTAGCCCTGCTGGTTCACTTTGTAGCTCTGACCAGCACCTTCCTGACATCTATAAACCAAACAAAATAATTTGCAAATAAAAGCAAAACCAAGGAGGCAATAAACACAGCAGGAAAAAAGCAAACAAACTTGAATGGAGTACAAGCGCTTTCGTGTTGCTTGCACAATGCCTCTTCAGATTTTATCTTGATTTTATTTACAACTTATTTACAAGGAGCTGGTTTTATCCTTTTACGTGGTTTGTTTTTATTTCTCAAACAAAATAATTGCCAGACTCCTCTACAAACACTCTGTGTCATTAGCTTGGAATAGGCTCCCACCTAACATCCATAGTACAACTAGTGCCAGTTGTTTCAAAACTGAATTCAAGTATTACTTTCTTAATTCAGGATCCTCTCCCTGCCATAATCCTCCATAATTTACATCTCCACTCCTTTTTATTTCCATGTCTCTTCTACTGTCTGAATCTATTGCCTAATCTGATGAATTTTCTATACTGGTAATATGCTACAATGGAAAAGATATGTCAGTACTATCACTGCTTCCTCTTATCTGTACATTTATTAAGTATTTCTTTACATCTTGTTGCTCATGTTATTTGTACATTTTTTCTGTCAAACCTGTTTTCTCCACTGGTGGTATATTGCACTGTACGTTTTCCCCCTTCTATCAGCCATTGCATTTTTCTCCACTGTAGGTGTATTCATTGTATTTTTGTTTATTCTCATCTTTTCTACATTATAAGGCAAATTTTGTCTCTCTGGTTATATAATGTCTAGTATGTATGTACTCTGTACCCATGAACTACCACATAGGCAGCAATCTACTTAACACCGAATGCGTGATAAGAGATCTTGGGACCCAGGTGGACAGTAGTCTCTCCTTTGATAGTCACATTGCCACAGTAGTCAGGAAGTCCTTCTACATGGCACACCTCATCATAAAAGGGTTCTCATCCAGGAAAAAAAGAGGTCATTGTTCCCCTCTACTCGTCACTCATTAGACCCATTATAGAGTACAATGCCCCTTTTGGAATGTACCTCACAAGCCATCTGCAGCAGCTGAAAAGGCCAAAGAAGTACCTCACAAAGAGGATTACTGGCCTCAAACAAATGCCCTACACCGACCGCCTCAAAAAACTCCAGCTTTACTCTGTAGCATATCACCTACTCCGAGGTGATCTCTGCCTCACATATAAAGCTATGTCAAACCCAGAGCTGTTGGACATGCTACACCTAAAGAAATCCCAATCCCTCTGAGCTACACACTCTAGGGACCTAAACCTTGTCACCACAATAAACAGGACATGCTAGAGGGATAGATTCCTGTCCCAGAGACTTCCTATACTCTGGAACAAGCTACCCATCTATGTCAAGCAAAGCTCTTCATTAGCACTCTTCAAGAAAAATCTTGATGAGTGGATGGGAAATTGGAAATACACCCCAGGGATCACTTCTGTGTCTCTGCTGAACAGTGGCACAGGAAAATAACTTTCCTGGGTGGCGTAAGCTATGGAAACTTGCTGGCTAGGCTTACATAGGCCCTTGGGCCAATAGCCTAGTACCTACCTATGAACCTATGTAATTTTTTGTTTCTCTACAGTTTAGCTTTTTTCCTTGGGTCTCCACTGAAAACGGGCCATATGGCTCAGATGGACTAAACTGGTTAACAAATGTCAAATACATAATAAATAATGTTGTTTGGCTGTTAATCGTCAATGTTCCTTTTGCAGGAAAAAAGTTGTTAATCATGTTGGGTCATTCATTTTATTTACTGGAGAGCTAGAAGAGCAGAAATTTGTCCTAGTGGTGTGAAGCAAATTGGGCATGGTTGTCAAGCTATGCAGTGGTGTCAGTTATTACTGGCAGTGGAAGAGGTAAGGTAGCAATTTGGTATTCCAGCTGGGATAGTCATACATTTGGGAGATAATGACATCATACTCCTCGACCTCTTAGAGCAAGAAATCTGGACAAAGGCTCAGTAATAGGGACAAATTTTAAATATTGCTCTTACAAACTTAAAGTTGAACAGTTTTTGCATTAGCATGAATTTTCTGAAGGGTATGAAGCCTGAAACAAACTCAAATGTCTGTCATTATTTTCTAACTTCAGTCTTAAATGATTTGCCCCTAGCTTGCCAGACAACCACAATTTATGAAAAATGGACCAAAAATATAAGGCGAAAATCTGGACATTCTGTGAAGATCTGTACAGCTGAGAGATATTAATGACCTTGTAGGTATTCCTAAAAGGAGGATGATTACCTACCCATTTGTTGAGAGATTTGCTGTGCAGAGGTTTCTAGGAGTCAAGATTGTGTTGTTGACCATAATTCCTTGACTGGTTTGGAGGGGTGCTGACAAGTTTAAGGTGATGGATGTGTCTAGGAGTTTAGAGTGGCTAGGTCAGGCAGTGCATTAGGCTTTTTGTAATCGATGACTGGGATTTTGCAGATATGTTTCCAGCCTGGTAAGATCTTCAATGTTCTAGTGATGAACTCTATGTCCAACATGCAGATGCCTTTGTTTTTGCAGGAATTCTTTGGAGATATGGTTAAGTTTAGGGAGGGGATCATGCAGTGAGCAGCCTGGTAGGCAGAAGAGCCTAGCAGTTGTGCAAAGGGGGGGCATCCCCCCCACCTGTTTGAGCTGGCTCTCTCATTAGTTCAGGTGAGCGGTACTACACTGCCTGGTGGAGTTAACGATGCTAGTGAGCTGTGGGCTGCTGTTAATATGTTTGTTGTGAGTGATCCAACATGCTGCTAAGATTATGTAAAGAGGTGGTGTTGAACTTTATCAACTATCTGAGAAAGAGGTGAGTGGTCCAACACACTGCCCAGTTGTTTCATGATGTGATAAGACTGATGCATTTTACTTGTTAATAAATTTGGTGATTGTATTTTATGTTGTAACACAGCTGGTTGTGAAGTCATGTGAGCTGTTAAGTGTGTCACTGACAGGGAAAGGTAGCCCTGGGACAAAGGAATTCCCCTTCCCTTGAGAAGTAACAAACTCAGAACGGAAAATGTTGGTAAAGATATCAGTGTCCAAAACCATTTGAACAGGGATGGAGATTGCCCTCAACAGAAATCCCATTTAGAATTCCACTCAAAATGCCTTCTTCATTCTGAAGTAGATTTTAATGGGAAAAACATAATAAATCAATGTCCTAGACTTTACAGGAAACAAATAACCATAAAAGTTTCCCATCAGCAAAAGCCCTAAATGTTCACAACACTAAAGTAAAAACAATGCTAACAACTCTCCCCTCCATAATCCAACAATAATTAAACAGTACAACAGTTCCTGCAAAATTTATAACAGAAGCTTAAAAGCTATAATGATGCTGTCTCATTACATCTCTGAATATAACAAATATAACATAGTGCTTACAACAGCACCTCTGATATAAAATGTTCCTGAGTAAATATATGGGTTTTTAAAAGATGCTTTACCAAGACAACTCTGCACTTCATCTAATTTCTATAGTAGTATTCAACAAAGCAGACTCATTCGAAATACATTTCTTGGTACCAAGGTTCATGTAAAATTTCCATGCCTGAAAAATGCAGACCAATAATTTTCTATTTCTTTAGTGAGGGCACACACCAGTAAGAAATTGCCATATGCTTCAATGTGTAGTAACACCAGTGTAACAAGAATGCTATTCTTTGGAGTGATTGCAACCAGTGTGCTAAAAGAATGGGTACATGTGAGACCCCCCAGCAATGTCCCACTTTCTGTGCCACTCCAGTCCTAGCCACTATTCATTTTCCTGACCACGTTCTATACTTAAGGTGGGATTTGTACACATCCCCAGTGCACAATGCAATAGCCATTTTCAGTCTCTAACTAACAGAAGAACAATTAGTAGTTTTCTTATTTGACACGAAGTACATATCAAACAAGTCCGGGGCATCATATACACACACACTGATTTCAACTAGCATTTTGGGCGATTTGTTTCTTTTGCTTACACTATCACCCAAGTCTGTTTACCTGGACCATGTTTATTCCCTCTATGTTGGCAAGTTATTCCACTGTCGAATCAAACCTGCCATTCATTTTCTTTTTAGTACAACTCGCTTTCTTTACATACAGGGGTATGTGAGTTGTAGTAACACTTCTAATAATTTATGCACCACAGCACAATGCATTCCCTGAAGGATGTCGCTCAGCTTCAGCTGTTAAAATTTAGACTTACCAAACTGTTCTTTTGCAATCATTTGATCTCTTTTTCAAAGTGGGTTCCTTGCTTCTGGTTGAAAGATTATGATTCAAAACTTTATTGAAAATTAGTACTAATGACATTACCATTCGACCGGAGGACTCCAGCATACTTAATGGCTGCTCAGTAATATGGTTGTCTGCCAGTTAAACTAGGAAAGAATCAGAAATCATATAGGCAGGAGAGCTAATGAGGGTGTAATGCATGGAAAAATAGGATAAGTTGGAACCCATACCTCAAAACCACCTGAGGAGTCCATTGTTAGAAACATTAGCTGTAACAATGGAAAATTAGAAAACAAATTGTGCTCTGATTAGAGACATGGGGACCGTCTGACCACAAATGGTGAAGCATATGACATATTGGACTGTGATCTGGGGTCTCCAGCTGAATAGCAATGCAACACCACCAAATGGCATGAAATCATTCAGATCATGGAGCCACCAAAAGAATGCAGTCCACATGTCCTACTTCTCCATACCCTGGGAAGCTCAACCTTATGGGAGGAAACAACTGACAGAAAAAAATTACAGAGGCTGGATTGGGTTATTTAAGAATATGGTTGGCAAAAAAATAAAAGTTGGGTGCGTAGAAGGCAGGGGCAAACTAGCGGCAAGAGGAAGATCTGGACTTAAGGATTGTCTGGCAGGAGACTCAGCAGTAGTTAGAGGGCTTTACAGTCTAGTTGTAGACATTAAAGAAAAAGTTGTACTCAGTGGCATATCGCTTACTCAGAGGTGATCTCTGCCTGACTTACAAAGCCATGTCCAACTCTGCATTGATGGACATGCTCCACCTAAAGAAATCCAAGTCACTGCGAGCCACGCGCTCTAGTGAGCTAAACCTTACTACAACAATAAATAGAACATGCTGGAGGGATAGATTCCTGTCACAGAGCCCCTCACTAACACTCTTCAAGAGAAGCCTTGACAAGTGGATGGGTAACAGAAAATACACCCCTGGGATCACTTCATTGGCTCTGCTTGACAGAGGATCAGTTAATTAATCAATGGGGCAGCGAAAGCCGACACACTCTGGCTAGACTTATAAATGCCCTCAGGCAGATAGCCTAGTACCTACCTATGAACCTAATAGTGGGATTCTTTGTGCCCCAAATGAGGTAGGAGACATGTTGCCTAAATCAGTGCTATGAAGCAGACAGTAATACAGAAAAATGGGGAAGTTAGTGCACTGAAAAAAAAAAAAAAAGCAGCAATGGAACAAGCTGATGCAGTCTGGTCAACTGCCTTTATCAATACAAGAGGACCTTTGAATATGTATCTTTGTTCTCTGGGGGGGGGAATGGAAGACTGTTTTATATCCAAGATTAACTGGATTTTTTCTCAGAAAAAGTTCACTTTCACTGCCTTTTTCCAACTCCCACGTTCTTCCTTTAATATACATCTGTTACCCTTTTTTCTATACCTGTCACCAAAATAACCTCCTTCCAAGTTTCCCATTCTTGATTCATTTATCAAAATTGTACTGATCTAGTAGTTTTTTATTACAACAAATATAGTTTCTATTACAAGAAATATATCTATGTTTCTTTAACTGCTTTTATATTTGCTGTTAAATGAAAATATTTATCTATAAATTATGTACAGATAACTACTTTCTCTATAAACTACATTGCATGTTATACTATAGAAATATTGAAAAGGACTATTACTAGAACTTTTCTTTTCTAGCATAGCTTGCAAGTGTCCTTGTTTTCACAAAAAATCCCCTACTTTGTCTCGTATTTTTGTCTGTTCCTCATAAAAAGTGCATTTTTCTAACAAATCATTGAGGATTGCAGTCATTACTGATGACAAACATTTGAGCTTCAGAGTCAGAGCTGGATCCAGCACTAGACAATCAAGGTAGTTGTCTAGGGCCCACTGTCTTGGGGGGGGCCCTCTAACCAGGGAAGGCGGCAAACTGGCTGCCAAACTTACATTTCTTTTTAAAAAAAATGCACTGTGCATGCTTTACATTTCTTCTTTAGGGATGCAGTCAAGTGTGCCCTTAGTAGTGTGTTACGTGCATCTTTAGTACGACGCACGTGTTACGTGCATCTTTAGTATGACGCATGCACATTTGAACAGAGAGGAGCTCGCTCCACAACTGATGTTTGAAAACATTTTCCAGAGAGTATCAGAGAACTAAGAAGCAAGTCCAAGCAAGGTAGAGATGAGTGGAGAACAGTGTGTGTGTGTGTGTGTGTGTGTGTGTGTGTGTGTGTGTGTGTGTGTGTGTGTGTGTGTGTGTGTGTGAGCAAAGCCACATGCGTGCATGCACAAACAAGTATCTTTGTGGGCATGTGTGTGCAATATAAATAATCAAAGGATGATTCATGTATAGGTTTGCATTAGAACATTGACCACATCAATGAATTTGAGAAGTGAGCTGTTTTCTAGTTTTTTTTCTTCAAATGTGACACAGCAAAGGTTCAGCAGATTGCCGTCTCTGAATAGCATTACCACCATTATTCATGCTGGGCATTCCAGCTGAACATGTTCTAAGAACTAGCAAGCTGTCTGGTGCATAGTCTCAGTTTACTTCTGCAGTTTTTTCTGTGTCAGGCTTTGTATTTTCCTTGCATTTTCCATACACCAGCAGTACTTACTATGAACTATGACTTGATCTCATACATCTAAAAATAAAATAAATAAATAAAAAAGAAAAACACTGTTCTTTATAAATAGACTATAAAATAAGGCTTTAAGATGTTCTTTTCTATGTACTGTCCACTTGTCCTACTGGATTGGTGAAACAGTGGGAGATTTTATAACTTGTTTAGCAAGACAGTGTGTGTAAAATGCCATAGTTAGGGGTGACAGGTTAGTTAATTTAGCCAGGCTCTAACCCTGTACCACAGTTACAGGAAATAAGAGCCTGAATCCTCTACACCAACCACCAGACTATTCGTTTTAGTGCATTTTCAAAGAAGTGTGAGCTTCAAGAGAAGTTTACTGCTGCTCTTATCTGTTTTCAGTGTGCAACTGTTTTGTTTACCAAATGGTCATTACTGTGCTAAAGAATATGAAAGCAGTGTCAGTAGAACAAGTAGCATGCATGCTTTTCATTCAGAACGCTGTGGGTTCTATTCTCACATCATGTAGATAGATTGCAGATACTGTGTTATACTTTAAGGGTAGGCTGGGATGCTGCACTCCTGAGTAAGTCCTCCTTTGGATGAGATGCCTTGTAACTATAAACCTGTTATCAGTTTGCCATCCAGTTTGTTATTGCAATATTAGCAGCTTAGCACTTTTTTTTTTACATAGGTAATTTATACTTTGAGGGTAGCAGGCATTGACTTTTTAGATGAAACACTGAAATATAAAAGTTGTTTGCTAGTTGCAACCTCTTCCTTATTTACAAATTTCTTTAGATGTGAAATTATTCAGATGACTTTTACTGCTGCAGGGATTGTGCATATTGACTAACAGTGGTGTATTGTAACGACATAAGTTTGAGGGGCTTTTTATGGTAGACATTTTCTGAAATGGGCAGTTGTGTCATTATTGGTTCATACATTTTGTTTTATTGCTTACTGGAAAAATGTACAAACCTCCAAATTTAAAAACACTCTAACAAGCAGTGTTTTTTTATACAAAGAACATAATTTAATACAGTCAGGAAGATGAATCAAAGAAAACATGCATGTGTGCAAGGGGCCTGTGGTTTGAAAACAGCCCAAAAGTAAAAAATCTGCCACTGGCCAGACACATTTTATTTGAATATGGGTTTCAATGCCATTTTAATGAATGTGAGTTTAAAGGGTAGAGAAGTTTAACGTTAATGTCAAGTCTGTTTCTATTGTGAGACTGTATTTTGTTTAGCATATATAGAACAGTTTTTGCACTATAAAATTTGAAATAAAAGTTTTAAATTAAATCTAAATATCTCTAGTCAATGTAGATGTAAAGAAGAAAACAGTATGTACACTGGCAGGTTTGAATAGTGTTTATAGTAAGGAGAAATAGCCAAGTAATGGGACACTGGAATGGCTGTGGGGGGGCTGACACATTACCCTGCCTAGGGCCCCATTTGACCATGATCCAGCTTTGTTCAGACTTAACCTTTAGAAAATGCACATTAATGTAAACAATACTATTCTAAATATTCTCTATGTATGTAAGACCAGTAAATAAGAATTGTACCTGATTTTGGGTCCTTTGTACCTCATTGTTTTTGACTTTATCCTAGATTCTTGTGATATATGTAATAATGAATAGAATAAATTGAATGAATGAATAAATAAAAAAATAATAGTGTAAAATCAAGAGCTGCCAAGATTCTGAACCAAATATTTATAAACTAAACAGCTTTGACTTGTAGCATCTTTCTGAATTTTTACTTGACTAGCCTCAAAAATAGTATAATACAAAGCTAATTCCCTAGACAGTACTGAGACGTCACTAGACAGCACAGTCAACATTGTTAAAGTATATTTTTTACAAAAACCTTACATTTTTACATGAATTCAGTCCTTGTTCAATAAATGTTGTTATGTAGCTAAAACAAGTGGTTATATTTTAATATAGGAAGTAGTAAATAGAATGGAGGACTGACACATATTACTGCCTTACTGTCGTATTGTTTTTACTGGGCTTGTACGTTTTTTGTTGAAGAGGTACAAAGTGCAAAGGTACTTGGTTAATTATCTGCTAATGGCCTTACAATACATACTTCACAGCTCACAAGCTGACCGGTTTCACAAACAAGGGGGCTATACTGAAAACAAGAATGACTGTAACTCAAATTCTGCTGAAGCAGTAATTAACAGGAAATATCTTGCTTCAGAAATATGTACTGACTCATAATGACTCCGAAACCAATGATATCTGCAGAGTGCATCTGCTGACAGTCTGGATTCTTGACTACCACAGCAAATTTGACAGGCATCAGTCGTATTTCTCTTTTTATGACTGTTGGCTGATTATCTGTTAAAAGATAGTGAAAAGGAGTATATAGTATCTGTGCAGCCACTTAAAACTACCAGTGTACAATTAACATATGCTCTGTGATTCTACATGTCATAGGACTAAATGTTGTCTGCCACAATCAGATACATCATGTATGTGTAATGCTGTGGTCTAACCCAGACAGCCATACTCACTCTGAGGATCATTCAAAGAAACAGCCCCCTGTGTGCGTCTGCGTATGCATACCTGTGCTTGAGGCACATGTCTATTTCTTTCTTTCCCAGCCAAATTCTACAGTAGCTAATATTTTGGTCATTTTCAAACATGCGAATTTAGACAATATCTCAGTATGGAGTGGATTCAAGGTATAAAACTAATTATGAATAGGGTGCTAATCTATCACAGGATGCATATGCATGCATTCACATACACGTGATGTACACAATTTTTGTAAGTTTAACAACAACGAAAGAACAAATGAAACATATCAGTAATAAATGAAACATATTAAAAAGTTTATCTTTTCTCTGCTGCAATCTTTTATGCTCATACACACGAGTTGTACTTCATTCAATCTTTAGCAAAATAAAAAATGAAGGGATTAAATTGAAATGTATCACATTTTATCTATTGCTCCCACCCATATCTGCCAAACAGAATGCAAATCTAGTAACTCTACTTCTGCTGTTGTATTTTGATAAGCAATTTCATAATACCAAAACACATTTTCTCCACATTCTAAACTGAATTACATTTAAAATTAATCCTACACTTGCTCAAAACACTTGAATACATGTTTTTTCTATAAAGCAGAAGTGTTTGTTCTGCCTTACATCTTCTATAGGAAAGAAACTCCCGAGTACATTTCCCTTTGTACCATCTGCATCCCTAGCTTTAGTGCATAGCTCATTATTTATGTTGAAGGCTATTCCAACTTTGGCATTGGACCACATAAAATGTTTTTATAATACCTGTATACCATATGTCCCTTTTCTCCCCAACATCATTTTCTTCCATCTTCTAAGTTCTTAGTCTCCTAATGCATTATACAACTTATTGTAAATAAATAAATATGAATGTTTCTAGCAGTCTCACAAGAAATTGTCCCACTATAGGGATACTAAGTAATAACAGGAGCAACAATATAGAGCAGCTAATGGTCAGCATGTCAAGGCAGCTACAACAGAAAGAAAATGTTCCTCTTCTACTTTAAACAGCTTATGAATGTATTAAATAAGTAATGAAGCGTAATGCAATTCAGGGTTACTATGACTCATCTACTTCACAGATATTTAACATTACACATTTAATGATGTTTAAGTGAGAAGAATAAAGCAACAATTTTAGTCTATCTTTTCAACAAACAATTCAGTCTATGAAACATATCACACAATGAACATATAACCACCTGTTTCAAATTAATCAAACTTTCCCTTCATATTTACTTGTTTTTCTTGCCCTGGAAGTAATATGTAATATTATTTAATTTTGAAAAACATATGATTTTTCAATTTCAATGTGATTTTTTTCCTAGTCCGATATTTTTCCACGTTTATAAATAAATCGACAATCCCCAATTCTTACTTCAGTAATTCCATAATATACAACACAAATGTTTCATATGTTTAGCAATCACCAGCTGCATAGCTAAGAAACAGAAAAAGGACAAGTCCCTCTAAAATCTCCCATTTCCAGTTTTCTGTCTTTTTTACTCACCTTCCCAAATACTTTATTAATACTCAAAAAAGAAGTTGTGTTTGGGGCCATCCTTGCTTTATTCCATTGCTCAGTTTTACTTTAATCTCACAGCCACTTACATAATGAACATAACTACATCAGATATAATGGTTGTATTTAGTTTTACATTAGTACCAAACCACTATTCTTCCATGTGTCCCTACAAAATATGATGGCTTGCACTGTCAGTTATCATTGGATTTGGAAAAGTATTTGATGCCATTTTCTCCTTGTGCTTATTTATAAACAATTGCATCTATTTCTATGAACAAGAAAGTAACTTTTATATCGCTGTGGTTGTTGAATCCATGTATTTCCTCCTTCCAGCTGTCTTACTCTAACCCGTGTTATCTTAATTAGCAACTTGTTAACAAGGTTTTAGTTTATGAATTTTTTTTTTTTTTTACTAAGTTATTGAACTGGTCCTTTTCAAATCCTTTCTAACCACAATTTGAGCTACAAAGGTAAATAAATTCCATATATATATATATATATATATATATATATATATATATATATATATATATATATATACACACACACACACATATATACACAGAGAGAGAGAGAGAGAGATTTCGGGAGGATATGACAGGAAACATCAGTCTACTCAGAGGCGATCTTTGCTTAACATACAAGGCCATGTCAAACCCAGAGCTGTTGGACATGCTACACTTAAAGAAATCCCAATCCCTCAGAGTCGCACGCTCCAGGGTTCTAAACCTTGTCATCACAATAAACAAAACATGCTGGAGGGATAGGTTCCTGACCCAGAGACTCCCCAGACTCTGGAGTAGATTGCCCATACATGTCAAGCAGAGTGCCTCTTTGGTCCTCTTCAAAAGGAACCTTGACGATTGGATGGGAGAAAGGAAATTCACCCCAGGGATCACGTCAGTCACCCTGCTAGACAGGGGTCCAGAGAAGTAAATAGTGTGGGAAGAAATAGCCAGGGAATTGTTATGGCTAGGCTTGTATAGGCCCTAGGGCTGATAGCCTAGTACCAACCTATGAACTTATGAATCTATGAACATTACTGAGAAAGGAGGTACAGATAAAACATGTCCACTCCACATAGACAGCCACTTGAAGTCAGGACTGATCACTAGTTCTAGAACTGGGAGGCCTGGATTTTATTATTATATGCTAATCAGATCATTTGGTCTCCAATTTGTCTATCACACTTCCTCCATATAAATGTATTGTAACAAAAACATACATATTTGCTTAAAAGTAGCATTATTCAACAATTCATTCAGTATTAATTCTAACACTGCCTTCTGATCTTTCCCCAGTATGTTTTAAAAAAATATATTTAACACTAGCACCTGCGCACTATACTTGTTTCACCTCTTTCAAAATATTTCTTCCCTAACCATTTTACTTTCTATTATTTTCTTATATTTATCCTCCATTCCACATATGTTTTCTGAGGCTTCTCATCATATAATTTAACCAGTTTTCTATTACATTATAAATTTCCAATTTCTTTAACAGTATGGTTCCATCTTTATATTTTATTCATTTCATTAAACCTGTTTAACATTAGCACTTAGTAGACATAACGCTAGTTTTTGTCCTTTTGTTGCATGATTTGTGATGTAACACAGACTTTCATTTTCTCTCGTTTCTTCTAATAAATTCCCCATTTTGCCTTCACAAAAGCTTACACTGTTAGTTTCTAACACTTGATTTATTTTAATAAACTATCTATATGAAATTGTTAATCTCACCGATTATTCTCACTGATGGGTTGGAGCCGATAGCAAGCTCAAGGTTTGCCAGTAGCTCGAGACCAACCCCTTATCCCACCATGCACTGCTAGAATTACCTCAGACCTAGTTTACCGTGGCAAGAGAGATCTCGGTGATCCAAATAGCTCGGACCATTTTAGAAACAGCAAGTTTTTAAAAAGTTTTTAAAAAAGTTTTCCTTTTTGATATATTTATGTAGTGTGTGTTAGTTTTATTATTTTTAGACAGTTTAGATGGTTTAAATTTTTTTAAATTAGGGACTTGGCTTTTTAGTTTGTGTGGGCCTTTAGCCCTTTTTCCTACTATTAATCTCTTTAGCAGTTAGGTAGATAGTGCCTGGGTTGGGCTTAGTTATTTGTGAATCTAGTTACTGTTTTTTTCTCAGTATGTCAGAGGATAGGGAGAAATCCCATCCCAAATCGGGTTTTAAAAAATGCCCAGATTGTGGGCAGAATATGTCCATCACCGACGGACATATTCAATGTGTCTACTGCTTCGGGGCCAAGCACCTCCAAGACACCTGTAGCATTTGTCACTCCTCCTCTTCAAGAGTACTCCTTGGAGAGAAGGAGGAAACTTATAGACAGAGGATTGCTACAGCAATCTTTTTCAGAGGTTTTGAATAGCCATGAAGGTGCTACTATGTCTTCCAAATCTTCAAAATCCAAGTCTTCAGATAAGGTATCCAAAAAGGCTAAAATTTCAGAAAGAGGGTCATCGGTTCCACAGTCATTGGAGCAGAGTGTACCTTTGATTCAGAGCCAGCTTTCAGTATTGGAGCCGGTCTCCGAAGTTCCTTCTTCACATTTGCTCCAGTCAGCACCTTCGGTGCATTGGGCTAAGTCTTCAGTCAGCCTTTCGGATTTGGACATGGATCGGCAGAAGCTTTTACAGGCACCAGGACTTGCCAAATTGTTGTCGGTCCCGACCAGCTTGTCGGTGCCGAAGACCATGGAACCGAACTTGTCTACTTCTCCTCCGGGCCGTACTGGACTGTCGGAGTCAAGGGAAGTTGAATCGATGGTGGTTGGACCCTTGGAGCCGATATCCACTCCGGGGTTATCGGCTCCATCTACTTGGATGTCCTTGGTGCTGACCGAGGGCTCTAGGAGCCGGCGCTGTCCAGTCGGGTCCAGGGAGGATAGTCACACTGACTTGTCGGTGCCGACTCTCCCTCTCGGGGCTTCAGCTCGGATGAGCTCGGCTCCTACCTCAGGCTTGGAGCCCAGGGTTTCGGTGTGGGAGGATCGGACTGTACTCACTGGTCCATCCACTCCTCCTTGTCGGAGTCATGGTTCCTTCGATGCTATGAGGAGAGTTTTGTCTCCAAAGACAACATCAGCATCAGTTCAGCTTTCCCTCTCCCCTCAAGCTCCTGTGTTTACTTCTGCATCTACCGACCCCTCTAAGCATAGAGACCCTGAGCCTCAAGTACCCCCACAGCATGTCCCCTGCTCTTCTGAGACCTCCTCAGACCCTCCCACTGAGGAGGTGCCCAGAAAGAGACTGTGCAAGAGGAGGCACTTAGACTCCCCACAGGAGTCTTTGACATCTGACACGGACTTAGATGAGTCAGAAAGGTCTCCTCGGTCCCTCTCTGAGGATATCTCTTTTGCATAGATACTAGAGATCCTTAGTCAAAGGGGTGACTGGCAATCCAAGACCCCTACTGAGGATGAGTCTGTGCTCTTGAAGGCTTTTGGGTCTCAACCTTCCACTTCTTGGGTGTCTCTGCCTTACAACGAGCTCATGGAGCTGATCTCTCGTAAGGCATGGGAGTCACCGGAGGCCATGGAACCTGTCCCTTATAGACCCAATATATTCATATCTGCCCCAGTCGATAAACCTTTTTTGACAAAAGGAGTGCCTGTGGATGCCATGGTTGTGGCTGCAGCCACCAAAAAGGAAGTATCTGAGACATCCTCTTCTATCCATCCCCCTAACAGAGATTCTAGGGTTATGGATAGATATGGGAAGTGCATGTTTAGTTCAGAGACTTTTTCTCTGCGATCACTGAACTGCTTGACCCATTTTACAAGACTACAGATAGATCTCCTGAAAGAGCTAGGAGATACTCTCCAGGGTACAGTAGCTGCAGGAGTGGCTGACAAAGTCAAAGCCTAGCTAGCTACCCTTAACTCAGTAGTGAACTCATCCATGCGTCTCATATCCTATGCAGCTGATGGTTTGAGTAGAGCCGCTAGTTCAGGCATTGCTCTTCACAGACAAGCCTGGATGCATCTCTGTTCCTTTGTGGAACCTTTCAAGTCTTCTTTTATTAATACCCCATTTGATGGCTCATCACTGTTTGGGCCCATAGTAAAGGAAACTTTAACCAGGTGTGAACAGGAAGGCAATACTTTATTTGCCGTTGGGGTCTGCTTTTCCACTCCTACTCGGCTCTACCCCAAGGGCCCTAGGGGGTGGGGGGAGATGTGGTTCCGGAAAACTCAAGCAGCCTTTCATGACACACATGGTGAAACCCCCTCTAGAGGCAGAGGAGGGGGTTATAATGGAAGACACCGCCCCCATGGCAGAGGGGGTCCACAGCAACAGGGTGACAGGAGTCAGTTCTCCGGTCAGTCCTACCAGCGCTCCTGAAAGGGGGCCCGACTGTTCGGCTCTGGAGGCAGTCGGGGTCGCTTGTCTTTGTACCCAGAAGCCTGGATAAACATAACATCAGATACTTGGGTACAAAGCATAATTTCCAGAGGATATTTCATACCGTTCTTTACCCCTCCCATTCCTATCAAAAACATCCCAGATGTTCCACCCAATCTCAGGGAACAAGCAATCGTAGAGGTCCACAAATTGCTAGAAAAAAAGAGTCATCCAACCAGTCCCAGCAGACCAAGTTGGATTTGGAACTTACTCAAGATTCTTTTTGGTACCAAAGAAAACAGGGGACTGGAAACCTATCTTGGACCTCAACAAACTCAACAAGTTTGTAAAGAAAGAGAAGTTCTGAATGGTCACGCTTCAGTCCATTCTTTCCTTTTTAGGGAAAGGCGATTGGATCTGCTCCATAGATCTCAAGGATGCGTACTATCACATAAAGATGGACAGATGCTCCAGAGATCATCTGTGCTTCCGGCTGGGAGGCAATCCTTACCAATTTCGAGCCCTGCCCTTTGTTCTCACTTCAGCCCCCAGAGTGTTCACCAAATGCATGGCAGTGGTCACTGCTCACCTGAGGTGTCTAGGATTCCAGGTGTTTCCATACTTAGACGATTGGCTCCTCACCGCTACCACCAGGCATCAATTGACTCAGGCAACACAATACACTCTGACACTCTGCCATAAATTAGGCATTACGATCAACTTCGAAAAGTCTGCCTTATTGCCATCTCAGCATACCATTTTTATAGGAGCAGAGTTAGATACCTCAACCACCACTCTACATGTCCCTATCGAAAGAGTCTCCCTTCTTCGCCAAAACATCAGCTCACTGGTGTCAAAGAACAAAGCTACAGCAGCGGAGGTATTGAAAGTACTAGGTTTGATGGCATCAGCAATCCTGGCTATACCGCTCGCAAGGATGCATATGCAAATCCTTCAATGGCTTCTTTTCACTCAGTGGTCTTACCAGAAACTACCAATGCACCAAATGTTTCTTATCATGGATTCTTGCAGGAGAGACCTTCGGTGGTGTTTGACGTCTCTTCATGTTACAGTAGGGAGACCCTTTGTTCTCCCCCCCCCCAGTAGCCACTGTGACCACGGATGCTTCCCTGATAGGGCGTGTGGGGGCATTTTCAGGGAAAGACTGCCCAAGGCACATGGACAGATCAAGAATCACATCTGCACATCAATGTTCTAGAGCTGAGGGCGGTACTTCTGGCATTGCAGTACTTTCAGTACTCTCTCCCTCTAGGGACTATTGCAATTCAGACCGACAACATGTCAGTAGTCTGGTACTTGAACAAGCAGGGCGGAACCAAGTCTTACCCCCTTTGTCAAGAAGCCCTCAGGGTTTGGCAATGGGTTGTGTCATCCCAGCGTTTTCTGTTAGCAATGCACATCACAGGAAAATCCAACGTCATAGCGGACAAGCTAAGCAGGGCAAAATTACTCCCTCACAAGTGGTCTCTCAATCAACAGGTTGCAGAGTTGATTTTCCGCAAATGGGGCCAGCCTTGCTGCAACCTTTTTGCCAGCCACATCAATTCAAATGCAGAAGTTACTTTGCTCTGATACCACCTCCCGGTCATCCCCCGAGAGATGCACTTTTACACGATTGGCACCCGGGTCTCCTTTATGCATTTCCACCATTCCCATTAATACCCAGATTTCTACAGAAAGCAAAATCTCTGGGAAGGAAGGTTATACTCATAGCCCCCTACTGGCCTCGACAGATTTGGTTTCCATTTCTTCACCATCATCTGTTGGAGGATCCATGGATCCTGGATCCAGTTCCGGATCTTCTGACGCACCCGTCAGGGGACCTTCATCCTTCTCTACAGTCCCTGAAACTGACTGCTTGGCTAATCCACTTCCCCTAATTGCCAGGCTTCATTCAATTTCAGAAGATACAAGACAGATTCTCTTGTCCTCTCACAAGCCATCTACCAGGAAATTATATGGCAGCAAATGGAAAAGGTTCTCAGTTTGGGCCAATGCGCAGAACATTGACCCTTTTCGAGCTCCGCTATCGATCTTGGAATTTTTGACAAAAATTTTTAAGGAAGGGGCAGCAGCTGCTACAGTTCGAGTTCAGTTAGCTGCAATCTCAAATTTTCACCTTGGTCTTGGTGGCTCAAATATTATGAGCCATAAATTATCCAAAACCTTCCTTAAAGGCGTTCTTCATATAAGACCTCCGATCAAAATTCCCTTTTCTCCCTGCTGTCGCATCTTATTCTTTCTCCCTTTGAACCAGCTTTTTCTTGTGATTTAAAATTCTTATCATGGAAAACAATTCTTCTTGTGGCCATTACGTCTGCCCGCAGAGTGTCAGAACTTCAAGCATTATCCATTAGACCACCCTACATGATCTTCCATGCTGATAGAGTATCTCTCAGAATGAACCCCTCTTTTTTACCTAAAGTCTGTTCTGAGTCAAACATCAATCAGGTCATTGAACTACCAGTGTTCTTCCCAACCACTCTAACAACTTAGAATATATGCTGCACAAACTTGATCTTCACAGACAGCTCAGATTTTATCTTGACAGAACTAAGGATATTAGGAAATCAGATCAACTTTTTGTAGCTTTCTCAGAAGCAAGAAAAGGCAATCCAGTGGCTAAAACAACCTTATCTAAATGGTTATCCGATTGTATATCCTTTGTTTATGAAAATGTGAACATGCCTTTAATGCACAAACCAAAAGCTCATTCTACCAGAGCTGTCTCTACCTCTTCTGCTTTCCAAGTTAAATTGCCCCTTGACGATATTTGCGCTGCAGCCACTTGGTCTAACCCTCATACCTTTATCTCACATTACAAAGTAGATAAGGCTTCTAGGGACAGGTCTTCCTTTGGTTCTACAGTACTGAAGAATACACTCCCATGAGCCACCAAGGGTTGAGGGTGCTAGGGACGCTACCCATCAGTGAGAATAATCGGCGAGATTAACAACTTCACATATAGAAGTTATGTACTTACCATAACGTTCCATGTGAGTTGTTTATCTCACCTTTATTCTCACTTCCCTCCCTCCGTCCCCCTCCTGGCTGACTGTTGACTTAGAGGCTAGTGCCATCCTGGTTATTCAATATTTCTCTTTCCCTTTGGGTACTCTTCTTTGTAGATATATATAAGAGAGTATGTATAGATTGTATATATGTATATATATGTATAGACTATTATTCGCAGCAAACAAGATCTGAGGTAATTCTAGCAGTGCATGGTGGGATAAGGGGCTGGTCTTGAGCTACTGGCAAACCTTGAGCTTGCTATCGGCTTTGTCGGATCCGAGGTCTGGCTCCAACCCATCAGTGAGAATAAAGGTGAGATAAACAACTCACATGGAATGTTATGGTAAGTACATAACTTCTATTTTTTTTACCATACTTCCACTTTGTAATTTTACAACAGTTTCACTTGTTAATATAAAATTTGCTGTGATAGAGCTTTTCTCCCCAGGCCTCCGCTGGAAATGGGCTCTGCCCAGTCAGACTTTCCCAGTCAAAGAAAACAGATTGTGTATTTCTTTTTATTTTATTTTAATGCTATCCACCAGTAACTCCAGTACTTATGAAAAGATTTCATTGTTTAATTGACTGATCATCAATAATCTAAACTTACACATTTGTTTTTCCTCAAATATGTAAAGTTTCATCTCTTTTCATTGCTATTCTGCCTATGTCTGCTAAATATACTCCAAGCTATTGTGTTTATTTGACATTTGTTGACCAGGAATGTCTGACTAAGCTTGTGGCCTTTTTTCAACAGAGGCACAGGGAGAAAAGCTCCACAAAATATTACATACACCTTAAGAATGTTTACAAACAGGGTCTACTTTAGAACAGCAAATGATCAGATGATTGAACGATGTTAGAGCAAACACATGTCGAACCGGCAAAATAGTGAATGGTCGGAACAGTGAATGTTTTCCCAGAGGAAAGAAATCACTGGGCCGGCCGTTCAGGTTGTGCTGTTTCCTCCACTGTAGTGCGATCTCATAGTTGGTATATTTAAGTAGAGGGGTGTGGGGGCCAAAGCCCCCCACTTTAGTGCTTTTTGGGGGTTTTTTTTGTTTTTTGGGAACAGTGATTTTTTTTCCCTGGGAAAAAAAATAGCTGTCCTGGTTGTTCGCTTTTTTGTATTTTAGACATTTAGGGGTCGATATAACAACGTTCGATCATCTGATCATTCATTGTTATAATACAGAACCTACAAACAGTAAAGTATACATGAGGTAATATACACATGTGTGATAATGCTTGGATTCCCACTTGTAGCATGACAGTTTAAAAGGTGTTATGTACAAAAAAGGCAATAAAACAATATGTTAAAGTCATTCATATATCTCCAAATACATAAGGCATTCACCATTTAGAGAGAAAGTAATGTCAATTAACTCAGTTTAAGATAACAGCACAGCAAGTACTGTATATCAGATTTTAGTTCTTACACGCAACAGCATGTACATCAGTAATCGGAAGCAGATGCGAAGTTGACAGAGAGGGCAGGTAATAGAAAAAGGTTAAACGTCAAGAGGGAAAAAAAGATGGTGGCTATGGGTACAAGAGAGAAAATTAGAGATTTTTTTAAAATTTATAAATAAGAGAGGATAGTAGTAGTAATTAGAATCAAGTGAAAGCTGAGAAAGGTGAGTAAGCTAAGTGGGAAAAGAAGGGAGGGAGGTTACTATGAGTAGTGGACAACGTAAGTGAAAAAAGGTACTGGGAATTAGAGTTCTATGGTTAGAATTACGAATGAATTGAAAAGGAGCTGTATGCAATGGGGTTCAGGGGATTAAGTTTATGGAGGCTGTGTAGAGGAGCAAGTCCATGTATTAGTAAAGTGGAAGTTTAGGGCAATTTTAAATAGGTGGGGCTGTGTAATAGATCTGATTGTTAAAGGTAGGTTATTCCAGTGGATAAAGGGAAGATAGTTGTATTGGGTTTCACCAATTATTTTTTTTTAGTTTTGTAAATGTCAAGGAGGTTTTGGCTGCTGCTTCTAAATTTTCTGGTTGGGAAGTAGTAATTTCAGATGTTGGAAATGTTAGAGCAGAAGGGGAGGGGGTTGCAGAGGATGGAGTGGATAATATTAAGTTGAGAGAAAAGAAGTTAATTGGAGAATTCAAGCCAATTCAGTGTTTTCAAGTCCAGGCAGTGATGGGATTTAGGTTGAGTGTTAGAGGCAAATCTAGCTATTTTGTGATATGTATTTTCCATCTTCTTCAGTGGTTAGTGAGGATTTGGGCACCACAAAAGAGACAGAGTAGAAAATAAGCAAGAGCGAGTAAACATCTTGCCTTTGGTGTGAGATATTTTGTTATGCTATAGTAAGTGAAGCTTTTGATTAGTATTTCTGATAAAGTAATTTATATGAAGGTTGAACTTTATCATCAATTATGATCCCTAGTAGCTTGGTATGGGATTCAGCATTGATGGTGGTGTTGCCTAAAGAGGTGACACCATCATCATTGCTGAATCCCATACAGCATTGATGGTGGTGTTGCCTAAAGAGGTGACACTGAAGGCAGAGGTGTTATGAGAGAGAGTTATTTAGGCAGAAATAGTAGTAGTTTAGTTTTCTTAGCATTGAGTAGTAGCTGGTTATTGGTTAGCCAGGTCTTAATATTTGTGAAAGTTTGCTGGGTTTTGGAAATCAGGTCTGAGAAATAATCTGAGGAGGTGATGATTGCAGAATCGTCTGCATATTCAATGAGAGCTGAGTTGGGACAGGATTTATAAAGATTGTTAGTAAAAATATTGAATAGAAGAGGTTCTAAGATGGAGCCTTGGGGCACAGCTGCAGCATTTGGCAGAGGAGAGGATGGTGTAGAAAGCCATCTCAAAGATTGTTGCCTATTGGACAGGGAGCTGCTGAACCAAAACATAGTGGATGGGGACAGATTAAGTTCAGTTAGTTTAGAAATGAGCAAACAATGAGACACTGTATAGAATGCCTTGGATAAGTCAAGTAATAGGCAAGAGACTATTTTGTTATTATCTCTGGGTTGCACAACTGAATTGGTAAAAGCGACGAGAGTGGTGGAAAGTACTATGGTTCGGACAAAAACCATGCTGAGTGGTTGTTAAAAAAGTCTTCTAATAATAGGTGGTGTAATAATTGTGCATGGACACATTTTTCCATGATTTTTGAGAGTGGAGAAAGAATAGCTATAGGCCTAAAATTGGAAATTTCTGCAGATTTTACTCCTTTATTGATGGGGATAGTATAGAATTTCTTCCAGATGGATGGAACAGTAGATTCAGTGAGTGATTTATCAGAATAGATACGGGGTATGCAATGGAACAGGCGGCTATTTTTAGGAAGTATGGTGGCAAGTTGTCAGCAGGAGGAGAGCATGGCTTTAGGTTCTGAAGAAGTTTTTTGATATAGGCAGTTGACACAAGTTGAAGAGAAAAACTGTTTTTTGGGGGGATTGTGGTATTTTTCAGAGCGAGAGCTATATGAATCAGAAGCAAAGGTGGAGTTAGGAAGGCAGTAATTTACTGATGGTGTTGATGAAAAAGGTGGGTTGATGGGTGGCTATTTCTGTGGGAAACAGGTTAGGATCAGGGTTGGGAGATGGTGAGTTACCTGGATGCAAGATGTAGTTAATTGCCTTCCATAGGTCCCTGGGGTTATTATTATGATTAGAGGTGGATTGTGAGAAGCTTCTTTTGTCAGATTTGATAATTTTTTCAGTTTTGTTTCTAAGTTCTTTCTATTTTTGTAAGTCTGAAGGAGATTTTGACTTAGTCATTTTCTTCCAGTCTAGATCTCTAACATGTATAGAGGAATGAGAGGTGTTGGTAAGCCATAGGGAGATTTGAGATTTAATTCT
This sequence comes from Protopterus annectens, assembly GCF_019279795.1. Classification (NCBI taxonomy): domain Eukaryota; kingdom Metazoa; phylum Chordata; order Ceratodontiformes; family Protopteridae; genus Protopterus; species Protopterus annectens. The sequence goes on along the minus strand of NC_056749.1, from coordinate 468,994,990 downwards.
TGTTGCTCAAAAAGAGGGCCAAGAGCGTTCAGAATATTTAAGAAAGTTGAACTTAAGTGTAGGACAGCATCATTAAGAGGTAGTGAAAAGAGTGAAGACCAGTTAATGGAGAATAGGAGGCTATTTAACTATTCTGGGTTGAAGTTGGTCAGTTTACGGAAAGCTTTATATTTGTGAGTACTAGTAGTGTGGGAGGTGTATCCCAGTACTCGGATAGGAGCATGGTCGATAAAAGAGTAAGATAGTGATTCAGGTTTATTGGGATGAGATACTAGTATTCAGTCAATAAACTGAGTGCATTCTGTGTGTGTTCTTTAAAAATATTATAGATTCTCTTTCTATTTCTATCAAAGCTAACAATGAAAACACATTTGACTTCTGTTCAAGGTTTTCATCTATTTTAGATATCTCATTTTTCCTTCATTATTCAAATTCAGTTTTATAATACTTTCCCAAACTCCTTCTAGCATCATTACCTGTCTTCCCCTTTCTTTTATTCTTTCTAAAAGAAATTCTCCAGCAACCAGTTTAGCTACAATAATATGAAAGTAAGGTTTCACTAAGCCAGAAAACTGCCTTTTTCTTTTTTTTTCTTTCAAAGGTCTGTATATCACTCCAAATCTATTATGTCTGCCCTCATCCCACAAATCTGTGACTGAGAAGCTTCTTACCTTAATCATAGTCACATCTAGAATTTAAATCAACCTCTATCTGTCTGGATAAATATATACTTTCTTTGCATTTTCTTTTATTGCATTAAACTTCACAGTATATACCACATGATATACAAAACATTTACAGGCTGCTATTTAAGCATTTGATTGAACACTTCAAAGCAATTAGGCATATGAAAAATAAATTAATACTGTATATTTAAACTGCTATATTCACTAGCAAGCACAGCCTTTCAAATAAGCAAGTTTCTTTTAAACATATTCCTTTTTTTTAATCACCATGACCTGATTTTTTCCTATACAGGGGTGCATAGGAAACAGAGCCTATCTTGCCACTCAGTGGGCATAAAGCAGATAAATAATTCTGCATGACTGGAGGGCCCCACAGACAACATAACCTAATACAGAGGAAATATAATTTTCCAGCATTAAGGGTATGGGAAAAACAAACCACAATAAAAAAAAACTTACTGTACATGTGGAATTACTCTTCAGATTAAAATACAAAGTATTAACTAGATCACTCTCAAACTTCTAATGTCAGATCATTGTCACAGATGACTTTGCATTCTTATTAAAGATAAGAAAAGAGGGCTCATGCTAGTACTACTTGTTTAAATCATGGTTTATTAAGTTAAAACATCAGTGCTTTCACCCTTGAAAGACCTTCATCAGAAGTTATATAAGCAGTAACAACCAATATATACTTTTTAATTTTCCATATAAAAAAATCTATGCAAATTACAAAGGCTTTAATCAAAGTGAACTTAAACAGATCACATTCAATAACAATGACTGGAAACAGTGGTACACAAAAAGTTTGAAACTTTAGTGAGATTGTTCTTACAGATAAGGAGTAAAAAGCAGCAAAGTCATTGAGTATCTGGCTGTTGACCAGTGTACTAAGTAGAATACGGAATAAGTAAACAACTAGTCCTGGACTTTTGTTGCACAAATGTAATACACAATAAAACAGGTAACAATGAAACTTCACTGTGAAAAAATATACTCAACATGGGTTGCCTTGGTGTGCCTAAAGCTAAAATATTGTACATAAGCAACCTTGACTTAAAGGAGCTTGTCATAATGACAGCAATAGTAAGTAAAAGTTAGTTCATGAGCTAAACCATATTTGTATGTATATATGTGCTTGTGTGTGTGTGTGTGTGTGTGTGTGTGTGTGTATATGTATGTATATATATATATATATATATATATATATATATATATATATATATATATATATATATATGTGTGTGTGTATATATATATATATATATATATATATATATATATATATATATATATATATATATATATATATATATATATATATATATATATATATATATATATATATATATAGGTCTACATGATAACACTGACACTCCAAAACACCGACAACGAAATAACAGACACAAAAAAAACGACAAAAAAAGAACGTTCAAAAACACGAAACTTCACATGCCCGACAAACCAAAATCTCGACAATCAACAAAACAAATACCTTTCCCAAAATACACAAACACAACACAAGCACATCAAAACCTTACAAACCTACACTAAACCTTACATACACAACTATCTATGCACTAACCTTAACCCAAACCCTAACCCTAAGGTCCGTCACTATTACACACTTACCTTACCCACACCCTAACCCTAACTCACTTAACCTGTCCCTAAACATAAAGTCCATCACTATCACACACTTAACTGACTCACACCCTACCCTAATGTCTGTCACTATCACACACTTACCTTACCCATACCCTGACCCTAACATACGTCCCTATCGAACACTTACCTTAACATGTCGGTGTTCTCAGCGTCGGGATTCTCAACTGTTGGTCTTCTCCGTTGTCGATCTTCCGGTGTTGGTGTTCTCGTCGTCGGTGTTGTGCACTTTCAGCGTTTTCAGGTAGACCCATATTTTATATATATATATATATATATATATATATATATATATATATATATATACACACACACACACACACAGTATATATATATATATACACATACACACACACACACACACACACACACACACACTATATGTATCTATATATATATATATATATATATATATATATATATATATATATATATATATATATATATTCTATATCTATCTATATATTTAACTATATCTATAGGTTTACTATCAAAATGTCAAACTCCCATCAGCAAATGTGCATTTCAACTCCTTTACACAAAATCTATAATGCTGATTTCTCAGAATGTTGCAAAAACAATGAAAGTCAACATTTCTGTTCAACCGTCACTGTTTGGAGTTCGCATTAATGATGTCGCCGATATGCAATCTATATATACATACATACACACACACATTCTTTCAGGCCATTTACCATCTCCTATTATTTTTGTTAAATTTGAAGTTAGTATTGAATAACAACGTTTTCTATTTTGGCAGAGACTGCTACCTGCAGGTAAAGGGCACAGCGATGGGTACTACATTCGCTCCGGTGTATGCTGACCTATTTATGGGGTATTTAGAGTGCAATTTAATTTATAATATTGACAGTCCATTCAGGGGTAAATTGGTGATGTGGAGACGCTATCTGAATGACTGTTGGGCAGTTTGGTCCGGTTCATTAGTAGACTGGAAATTATTTGTAGAATATCTCAATTTTAATGTATTTGACATTAATTTTGTAGATAAAATAGAAAAGACATCTATTGACTTTTTGGATGTACATGTAGAGAAAGCTGATGATGTCACTATCAATACAGGGTTATATAAAAAGCCCTTTACAAAAAATTCTTTACTCAAAGCAGATAGCTGTCATCCGAACAAACTTGGCGCAAGCTTTTCTCCTTAGTGCCATCTTTTACTCTCTCTCCCCCCTCCAATGAGCAATCCTAAGGTGTCTCTAAGCCTCCCACAGGTTTACCTAATTGCTACCTGTGTTTCCCTGAGTCTACTTCAGGCCCAAACTCTCTGGAAAACCACCTTCTGCCAAACATCTGCAGTCTGTTTCCTTCCTTAGTGGAATTTAGCTAAGTTTACCTAATTGCTACCTGTGTTTCCCTGACTCTACTTCAGGCCCAATCTCTCTGGAAAACTACCTTCTGCCAAACATCTGCAGTCTGTTTCCTTCCTTAGTGGAATTTATCGAAGTATGTACTGCTCACCTGAAGATTATATTTGCTGCCTATAACCTCTGGCCTACCCCTGTGTTGGCTGCAGCCCACCTGCTGACCACTCCCTCTCATCTACCTCTTCCTCCAACTCTTACCTGAACATCCCTCAGTCTTCTTACCCCCCTCTCTGCCCTACTCCTCTCCACTGTTAACCATACCTCCTTTCTGAACTACTCTTTTCTCCATACCCATTCCTCCTCTAATCTGCCTGCTCCCTCTCCACTGTTAATCATACCTCCTTTCTGAACTACTCTTTTCTCTTTACCCATTCCTCTTTTAATCTGCTTGTTTTCCTGTTTACCACAGTAACATATTCAAATAATTCCCTTTACCTTGTCCTACCCAGCTCTTCCTTACATTTCTAGACTTGTGCCTTGCTTCCTACCTCCAGCTGTTCTAATCTCAGGCCCACTACCACTGCTTTTAGCTAGAACCCTACACACTTTCCTCTCCCTTTCTTTCTCTTTCATGGATTGTTTTTTTCTCAGACTTTCCTTTTGGGTTTAGCCCCGCTACTCTTGGGCTCACTTTGCTCCCCTACCCTACCCCCATTCCCACCCACCACCTGTACAGTTTCCTTTATACTTAACCATCCCTCCCCTTCCTGCCCAGCCATCCACTACAATTCCACTTCCTGTTTATTATCACTCCCACAATCCAACATCAAATCACACTTAGCATATTCACCTATTTTATATAATTTCTTACACTTCCCCTCTTCCCTCCTTAACCAAACATTATGCTGCATCTACTTATATCTGCAACATTACTCGCTATGCTCTCTATTACTACCTCCTATCACTTCTACCTCTCAAATCCATTCTTTTGTTCACCTACCTCTCACTCACACTACAGCTTTCCTACTTCATCTTCTTTTTCCATCTCTCCAGACCTATTTAACTCTTCTACAAAAACTCTGTACAAAAGACACACATTTCAAATTCCAGTTCGGCTTTAAGGGCAGATTATGCTTCCTAATCCTGATGGACTTCTTTGACACAGTTACCAAGGCTATAGACGAGGGAAAGGTGGTCCACACAGCCTACCTAGACCTCGCAAAGGCCTATGACACCATTCCCAACTCAGGTATTATAGACTCTCAGGTATTATAGACAAGCTCACCAGCCTGAACATAAAAACCTGCATCATGAGATGAGTTGCCAACTGGCTCATGAACAGAACCCACATGGTAAGAGTTGTGGGAGCTAGGTCTGACTCTAAACCGGTTACAAGTGGTGTTCCCCAGGGCTCAGTCCTAGGACCCCTCCTGATCGGCATATACTTCTCAGAGGTACAGGCAAGCACAGGAGGACTATGGCTCACCAAGTTCGCAGATGACTGCAAACTAGGGGCTATAATTTACTCTCCGACTGACACAGACATTCTCCAAAAGAGTCTCACTGAAACAGATACCTGGTGTCAAAACCATGGCCTCAAGCTAAATGCCAAAAAGTGCATAGTCATCCCCTTTGGAAAAAACAAAGTACCCACAAACTACCACATAGGTGGTAGCCCCCTAAATATGGAAGACGTAATAAGGGATCTGGGGACCCAAGTAGATAGTAACCTCTCCTTTGATAATCACATTGCCAAAGTGGTTAGAAAATCCTTCTATGTGGCCCACCTAATCACAAAAGGGTTTGCATTCAGATTGAAAGAGGTCATTGGGCCCCTCTACGCATCACTCATCAGACCCATCATAGAGTACAATGCCCCATTTGGGATGTACCTTACAAGACACCTGCAACAACTGGAAAGACCGCAGAAGTACCTCACCAAGAGGATCATTGGCCTCAAGCAGATGCCCTATGCAGCTCGACTGAAGAAACTCCAGATGTACTTTATTGCATACCGCCTACTCAGAGGAGATCTCTGCCTGAAATACAAGGCCATGTCCAACCTAGAATTGATGGACATGCTCCACCTAAAGGAAACCATATCCCCTCGAGCCACACACTCCAGGGATCTAAACCTCACCACAACAGTAAATAGGACATGCTGGAGGGATAGATTCCTGTCCCAGGGACTTCCCATGCTCTGGAACAAGATTCCAATCTACATTAGGCAGAGCTCCTCACTAGCCCTCTTCAAGAGAAACCTTGATGAGTGGATGGGAAACAGAAAGTTTACCCCAGGGATCACTTCAATGGCTCTGCTGGACAGAGGCACAGGGAACTAATCTAAGGGAGTGGCGAAAGCCGACACATTCTGGCTAGGCTTATAAATGTCTTCGGGCAGATAGTCTAATACCTACCTATGAACCTATGATTCATGAAGTTACGTGGGTAGCTGAAAGGCTTTCAATAAGAATCCCTCCTAAGTCACTAGCAAGATTTTTTTTACTCCTTAGAATTATGTGAGCACCAAATAGCTGAGAGACTATGGTCACAGTGACTGCTATTTTTATAACTCTTCTGTTATCAATAATAAGATCATATGAGGTTACTAGGCTATTGGCCCTGACACCCTTATAAGCCTAGCCAAGAGTTTAGCCCATGTTTAGACAAATCATGTTCAGTAGGAACATGGGTGGAATCCCATGGGTATATTTTCTGTTTCCCATCCAGTTATCCAAGTTGCACTTAAAAAGGGGTAAAAAGGTACTCTGCTTTATGTGGAGAGGGAGTCTATTCATTAGATGGGGGAGTCTCTGGGGGACAAATCTGTCCCACCAACAAGTCTTGTTGATGTCACAGACCCAGGTTGTGGCCATGCATGTGGGTTACTCGAGTAGAGCTTGACTTGCGGATATGCAGCAGTCCCATGAAGGTGGGGTCCATGATTGCCTTGTATGCTAGACAGAGGTCACCTCTGAGGAGTCTGTATGAAAGTGAGTAGAGGGATAGGGCTTTTAGCCAATATGTGTATGGTAGATGCTTGAGGCCCTGGATTCTCCTGGTGAGGAACCTCTGTGGTCTCTCCAGCTACTGCATGTGCTTTACGAGGTACATGCCGAAAGGGGCATTGTACTCAATAATGGGCCTTACAAGAGAAGAATCCAGGGATGTTATGACCTTCTTGTCCCTGGGTGAGATACCCTTACTTACGAGGTGGGACATGTAGAAGGCTTTTCCGTACAACGGAAGTAAGATGGTGGTTAAAAGTCGGGTTGCTATCAACCTGGGTGCCGAAATCCCTCATGACTGATTGCGTGCTTAGGACATTGTTATTAATGTGATAATTAGTGAGGATGTCACGCTCCCCAAAGGAGATGATGATGCATTTTTGGTATTCAGCTTGAGGCCATGTTTCTGGAACCAGTCATTTGTCTGAGTGAGACCATCTTGGAGGATGTCCATCCACATCACTAGGGAGAATTGATGACAGCACCCAGCTTGCAGTTATCTGCAAAGCTGGTCAGCCATAGCCCACTGGTTTTGACCTGTACCTCAGAAAAGTATATCCCAAATAACAGAGGCCCCAAGACTGAACCCTGGGGTACACCATTTCTTATAGGCCTACTGCTTGAGGTGGCTTCCCCTATTTTGACTAGGTGGGTTCTATCAGTGAGCCAGTTTGCTACCCATCTGGTAACATATGGATTGATGCCTAGTTGAGAGAGTTTATCTATTATGCATGAGTGGTGAATAGTGTCAAAGGCTTTGGCCAGGTCAAGGTAGGTTGTGTGCACCATCTTCCCCTCATCCATGGCTTTGGTGACTGTCTCAAAGAAGTCGACCAAATTTAACAGACATGACCTCCCCTTGATGAAGCCAAACTGTGTGAGATTGAGTATTTGGAGGTTGCCAATGTCCTTGTTAATGAGGTCCATAATTATCCATTCCATGGCCTTGCAGGTCAGGCTAATTAGGCTGATGGGTCTATAATCTCCTGGATTGGTGGACGCTCCACCTTTGTGTAAAGGAATGACAGTGGCTGTCTTCCACTCAGCTGTGATAAAGCCAGTACTCAGGCTTTGGTTGAATAGGGTGCCTAATAATGATGCAAGTTCCTGCCCGAGTTCATGTAGGATGCAGCCTGGGCTGTTATTGGGTCCCATGGAAGCTGTAATTTTTGCCTTTGAGAGAGCAGTGATGACCTGTTCCCTAGATGTAAGGGGAAAGGGGGCAGGTACTGGGGATGTCTTGATTTACTGATGGGGGGGACAGAGGGGTAAAGTTTTCACTGAATCTGTCAGCCAGCAAATTTGCTATATCTATGGTATTTGTGGATGTAGTGTCCTTGACCAAAAGTTCTGAACAGATCTGTGTGTTTCATTTGAGGTTGCAGACATATGTGAAGAAGGCCTAATGATTCCCTAGTAGATGTGGCCAATAATTTGGAATCAAAGTTTGCTTTGGAGGATTTCACTAGTGCTTTTATTTGCTTGTTCAGGCTGAGGAGACATTGCTTCTAATTGGGGAGTTGCTCCTTTTTGGCCTTGGACAGCAACTTTTCCATTTGTTATAGAGTTTATTTATTGCAGATGTCCACCAGACAGTTTTACTCTTCCTTGCGGAGGATGATTTAGTCCTGTCAAATATTCCTGATTCCATGCACCTATATAAATGCTTGTATAGTGCTTTGTTGTAGTTTTGGATATTGGTGCCAGTTCCTGCAGATATGGGAGAGGGCTGTGAAGCTGTTTATACCATCCCTCAGAAGGCTGTAATTAGCTTTGGAGAAGTTTTTGTGTCTGATCCTAGCTAGAGAGGGGTTTGCAGAGATGGTGACTTCAAAAATGACCATTTTATGGTCCGATCTTCCAGGGATGATGATACTATAGGGATACTGCAGTGGTCACTCATGTTAGTTAATACCAAGTCCAAGATGATATCACCTCTTGTGGGGGTATCGACTAGCTGTTCCAAGGCATTTGCATTGACAAAAATAAAGGAATCGCTGGGCATTTGTGTTCTGGCATGAGTGATTCTTCCATTCTTTGTTTGGGAAGTTAGTCATCCAGGATCAGGATAAAGGGTTGAATATCGATAGATTCAAACAGGTCCAAATAGGTGGATTGGGCATCAGATTTGGGGGGCCGGTACCTAGCTATGATTTGAATAGGGGTCTTGTCAATGGCTAACTGCACCTGGAGTATCTCCTGTGCGTCATAGTGTTTGATCTGCCTGGAGGTGTGTATGTCTTTAATGTATATTGAATCTCCACCTCCTTTGGCTTTACTGCCCACAGTTTGAGGTTTGAATGCATGATAGGATGAGTAACCAGGTAAAGCTGGGGTGCCCTTCGCAGCTTTGAACCAGGTTTCTATGACTGCACAGATGTCAGCATTTTCCAGGGTTAGGAATGCTTGCAATGAGTGCAGTTTCATGTTTAGACTCATATTGTTTAGCAGCATGACCTTTAATTTGTATTTTGTTGACATTTTTATGATAGTGGTTTTAACCTCATCACTTTTCCTAAAAAAAGACACTATAGGGGAGGCAAGAGCCTTTGCCAGAAACCTGAAGCCCAGGTGAGACAGATGCCGGCCATCTCTGGCAAAGCATCATGGTCTGTTGATCATATCTTCCCAGGCTGTTGGGTACTGGATCCCCCTGGAATGACACCAGAAACTTAGACAATTGTTAGTCAAGCATTTTCTGTTTGTATTGAGGCATCATTCTGGGTGACAACTGAATGCTGCTTAAGGCTACGGACATACCTGCCTGAGACACGCAATCAGCGAGCACAGTCATGTCTCTCCATATGTCCAGAGAGGTATGTCTCAAGTCAATCACACCAACATGGACTATGACAGAGTCATAACAGTACCTGTTGCTGAGAGACTTGAGTGCATATGTGATGACGGATTCTGGCACCTGACAGACAACTAACCATGACTTTCTCCTTATCCAGCCTGGTGAGAGGCACATATGTGTGTCTCACAATAGAGTCTCCTATGATTAGCATTTTTTGTTTATGGTGAAGCCTTAGTGACTGAGACACAGGTGTGTGAACTATGCGTGGTATGTAGTGTGGAGGGCTGTGGAGATCACGTGTGTTTTTGCCTCGGCGGTCTCCTTTGTTTGGGTATGTTTATGTGGAGAACCTCCGCATATGTAAGTGTGTGTGTTGTGTAGGTGTGTGCCGTGTAGTGATTGTCTTGACAACCTTTTTAGTGCCAGATAGCCTTGTTTTTGAGGGGGAGAGAGCTTAGACTCTAGGTTCCTAATGTAATTGTATCTCTCACAAATTGTGTTCCTAGGTGGTAGTAGTAGATGGTTGTCCCATGTACATGAGGCAGTTGCTACACTGTCTCAGGATGCCCATATCAACCAGACTGGCAGGAGAAACTGTAGGAAACTGTCCATCCATATTTGTCAGAATCTGAGTGAAAAAGGCCAGATCTAAGAGGTGGGCCTAAAGCTTAAGTGCTTAAACCAAAACTAAGAGCTTAAAATAAGACTTAAAAATATAGACAGGCTATAAACAAGCAGTAATAAATGCAGAAGAAAAGATGCAGTTGGACACTTTAGAGAACAGCCAACAAGTAGCAGGAAAAAGCAAAGCAAGATATATATATATATATATAATTCAAGATTAAGATACTAAGGGGTATGGCCTTCCCAAATGATCTCTGTATTAGGTAGAATGAGCTAAAGAGATGGGACTGGGAGGAGTGTCCCAGATCAAATTTACAGTAGGGGTGGGCAACTGCAAAAGCCACCAACTTTAAGAAGACAACAGTAATAGGGTGGGAGGGTGGGAGAAAAAAAATTTCAGCACAGATCAGAAAACAACATTTGGCCAGCAAATATATAAATAATTCAGACAAGTAAAAATAAAGACAGTGCAGAACGCTTAACAGTTAAAGTGCCAAAAAATATAATTATCAGTTCTGAAGATCAAAGGCAAGAAAAAACAAACTGCTACTAAGCCAGCACAGCTCCTAATGCCAAACAGCAGGACTGAACGCCTCCCAAACACACATATGCTTGTTCTGGAAGTCAAAGGCAACAAAGCTGCTGCTAAGCCAGAAACAAGCTGCTGCTAAGCCAACACAGTTCCTAATTCCAAGCAGCAGAAATAAATACCTCCAATAAGCACAGTCAGAGAGGTGAAACTCATCAAAGATAAACTCAGCCAGATAGCCAAACTCACTGAAGCAGGTCTTTTTAAATTCCAAAGGGATAAGCAAACAAGATGCCAATAAACGAACAACTTCAATATTTTAAGCACCACCACGAGCACAGCTTTAAACGGGCCTGCACCAACTTCTTCAGACTTTGAAAAATAACAACTCACACTTAAGTGCTGCTACATTTAAAGCCATTGCAAGCAAAGTCTATTACAAAACACACCCTCCAATTACCTTAAAGGAACAGGCACAAGTATCTTCAATCCAACTAAAATGTTCCTATCCCATAAACACACAATATAAAAAGTTGTAATATAAAATATACAACTATAAAAATAATACTGTTCCTTACATAGCACTTAAATAATGCAATCGAAAGTTAATTATATTATAAAAGCACACTTACTTTAAACCAAATATGCATAATAACACTGACACATTAAAATAAATAAAAAGCGTGCCATAATATTTCAAATATTGATAAAAAACATTCCATCTACCAAACTTGGTATAAAATATATATCAAGATTGCTCAGCTGGTCCTATGTCCAAATCACACCCGATGTTATACCCCCCATACATCATCTTTCCAAACTCCTCAGCTTAAGGACACAGCTGATAGATAACATACTTTGAGTGAGGGTGGGTGGGTGGGCTTTTTGAGTCTCAACTGCCATAAGCTCCTTCATTCTCTAATTTCAGGATCAGTCCCCCCAATTCACATAGTTCAACTGGTCAATGATCATAAAAGTAAAATCATGGCCAGGGTGATTGTAGACATGACTTGCTAGGGCATTCTCCAGTTTAATCTTCTTCATGGCATATAAATGTTAAGTACATCGTTCCATTGCTGCTCCTTCAATCTCCTGTCCATCTTGTCCACATAAAAAGCAGGCTAACAAGAACACAAGATACACCACGACACACGGTGTCATGTGTACAATTGTTATGTTGATATGATAAGGTACTTCCCTATCATGAAATATGTGCCCGACGACTCACATATCTACAATGTTTCACATGTTGCACTTATACATGCCAGCTCTGGAGTCATCTTGCACCTTTTCCTTTCTAAACATGTTCTGCTGGGCATGGAACAAGAAGAAGCTGAGATACACACGTGTGTCGTGTACAATGTATTTCCCTTTCGATAAGGTAATGTGTCCCCTAATCATGAAATCTGTGCCCGACCTCACATATCTACAATGTTTGCACACATGTTGCACTTATACCCAGCTCTTGGAGTCATGTTGCCACCTTTCCTTTCTAACATGTTCTTGATATTCAGACCCTTTTCTCCTGTGTAATCTCGGGCCGACCCTAAATTATTGGGTCCTGTTAGTTCAGTTGGCAACAAACCCCAATTTTTCTGGATGATGGACACTATAGCTCTAGCATCCATGCTAAAGGTAGTAATGAAACTGCAATGGTATACAACTCTAAGTTAGATGTCACCCCTGGGGTAGCTATTCTCCAAGACAGAGTGACCCAAAATGGGTTGAAAATAGCCCATTTCCCTTTTGGATCTAACCTCTAGACACAAATTGACAACCAACACCTCAGGGTAGCCTCTACATAAAAACAAATTTGATATGAACCGGCACTCTTCCTGGAAGTCACCATCTCTCAAGACCATTCTGGCCGCCCTCACAAATTGGCCTTTTACTATCGATCTCTTTTCTGAGGGCGGATGTTCACTATCGACTATCGATCTCTCTGAAGGTCGGATGTTCACTATCGAAATGCAAATAAGAATTGGAAAAAGTGGGCTTGCGATGAATTTTGCCTAAAAACTGGTTCTGGTTGCTGTCCTTGAATAATTCCACATCTAGGTATGCTATTCTGTCTGTGTCAAAAGTAGAGGTAAACTTTAAGAAATGCATGGACTTGTTGAACATCTCCGCCAGGGGTCATGGCAGCCCAATTAAGCCCTTGAGGATGATGATACAATAATCAAGAAAGCGCGGGTATATAGGATACTCGTTCTAGGAAGATAGAGTTAGTAAACACTTCTTTTTTTCCCAATGGGCCCCACCCAAATTGGCCACTCGCCCACATGGTGAGCCCATGGGGACTCCAACTAACTGATGGAACCATCTATCGTTGAAGGAGAAGTAGTTACATGTTAAAATGATGTCCAATAGGTCTTTTACCATTGAAGTTTCACTCGCTGGTGCCTGCTTTGTGGTCATTTTCAACTCAATCCATTCCACCGCTACATCATGTGGAATGGATGAGTACAGGTCAACAACATTTACCGTCAGAAAGTGGTAATCAGGACTGTACGAAATGAAATAATTATCAGTTCTATATTTCCAGATTGTTTAAGAAGTGCACTCAGCCAGAACACAAGGAGGTTCTAGCAATGATATGCAGGAATTCACACAAAGTTAATATTTTTATACCAGCAAGACAAAAGCCAAGCTTTGAGGCAATCAGATAACACAAAAGCTGTTAGACCAGTTTTACCAACTTTGAGTTCATTGCTTTGCTGGTATGCATCATGATTCACACCAGATAACCATATAGTTTTAAAATATAACTTGTCGGTAGTTTCTTTGAAACTGTATTCTGAAAAACATTAAGCTGAATTTGGCTTATCAGAACAGTAAAACTCCTGTTCCTAAGTAATATCATATGGTCAACATGCCAGATAGAGCCACCTTTGTTGCTCACTTCATGTAGTTTATAATAAATGTAGCTGGACTACACTATGGATTATGTAATATTTAATCCCAAGTTTTAGTTGTATATACACCTAGTAATGAAGTACATTAAAATCAGATTAAAAAAAGCCGCCCAATGCTTTTTGACACTGTTCTGAATGAGCAATTAATTGTAACACATAATCACCCATATGAACTTAGAATAACTGAAAAGAAACTATACTGTAATTAAACAAAAATGTCCAAGAAAACTAACTGTTCTCTTTACATCAGTGCATGGCAATAATAAAGACATATGTAAGATGAAGTTGTATGGTAGTGCAGCTCTTTTATCAGGCAGAGCAGGGATATTGCCTCTAAACTAGACACATTTAAAAAGGAATTTTATGTTCAAGTATGTTGTAGGATTTTGTTTGATGTCTGCACAGTCATTTAGACAAAGTAGATTATTGTAGGAGTTTTACATAATAGACTATCATATACTGAGTAGACTAATAGCCTTAAGTCTTAACTTCTTGTTTTGACTGCCTTGCTGATTTTTAATTCCAGTATTGGGTAGATGCCAAGATACATTACACACAATACCATCTAAGGAGCTAGCAGACAGCAGTTAAGATTTAGATCCATTCAGACTTTTAAAATAAACTGCAGGAACTGGGTATAGTTGTGATTCATCTCAAATTAAGTAATCTGAAGAAGTATTGCAATTTTTGTAGTAACCTTATAAACTTGCTTGGGGCCCTTGTATGGCATACTATGAGAACATTAGACATTAATCATCAGTGCATATAGTTTTAATAACTTTGGAAAATAATATGAGGCCTAATGATCTGATAAATATGTTGTCCTGCAACTAAGCTCATGAACCAAACACTGAACCTTCCTTTCTTAGCTGACTTGCCTGAACACCTACTTAGGTCTGCAGTGTGAATAACAATGGCATTTAGTCCTTTACAAGTATAATTAATCTAAAGCAAAAGGCTGAAAAGTATCCATCCAAATCAGACTCAAATCATGGCAGTGTTTGGTCTAGCTCTAAGCCTGGCATAAAATGCTTTTTTACCCTTTATTAGATTTTAATGACAAGCATGATTAGAATACTCTGCTCAACACCCGGTATCCATTTACAGTGCATATTAATGTGAACAGTTGTCACATTTGTACAGTTCTATCATGGTTTTGCAGATGATATGCTTTCTGGACTTGATCTTTTAGTTATTTGCACATAACAGAATCTGGCCTGATCATTTGCTTTGAAATGTTCTTACGCTTGTAGATACTGCCAAATATCAATGCACTACTCTGCAAAGCTTGAGAGATGGTCATTGTTTGTTTTTGTTATATTGAATCCCATCAAAATGAAACATTTTTATAATCATGAATGTTTTATGCTTTATTATTCATCCATTAAATGCAGTTGAGTCACGTCCAGCCCCTATAGTGACCAAATGAATGCCTTCCATATGGTTTACTAAGCAAGGAGAGAGATTGAATGGAAGTAGATTGCCCAGTCTTCTTCCATGCAACATATATATTCTCTCTCTCAACCCCCCCCCCCGACACACACATATATCTAAGATCAGATTAGAGTTTAGTCCACTTAACTGCATGTCTTTGGGATGTGAGAAGAAACAGGTGTACCATGAAAAAACCCACAGAGGCACACAGAGGGCATGCAGGTTTACTATCAAAATAGCAAACGAATATGCTCTGCAGATGGAAAACTCGAAAGATGGATGTTTGATTTTCTGTGTTGCCAAACATCTCCTTGTTCGATAGTTCATATCAGAGAATGCACAGTGCATTTGCTGATATGAACCTGACATACTGTACAGAGATCGCAGTACAGTGCAGTTTGGGAAATGCATCCCTTTCCTCACTGTAGCTTGATCTTGAAGTTGGAATATGTAGTTAGCAAGGGATGTGGGGGTGGTATAGGGGGCTTGCCCCCCTGCGCAAATGTGATGTCAGGTATAGGAGTTTAATTTACCTGCGCTCCTATATGGACATCATGTGATCTGTTCAATAATGTTGAATCTGCTGAATTCGTTCAACAAATTTGACATTGTGCTCTGTTGGAGGTTTTGGGTTTTGTTATTTTTTGTTAGTGTTCTGCACGAGATTTGTTTTGTCCCATGATATTTTGATAGTAAATATGCAGACTGTTAGCTGTTTGCTATATTAGAAGCATTGTTAGCATAGCTGCTGAACAATAGACTTTTAATATAAAACTTAATGAATTTAAATATTTTTGAAATATTTGTAAATGACAGAATACGATACACAATCTAGAAGTGCTGTGTTATCTGTTCATTGAGCATGTGTCTTTAGCCTTTATCCCACATCAGCAATTAACCTAGGATGAGTCTGTTATTACTATCACTGCATTTTACAGCTCTCTGACCTAAATTGATTTTTTTCTTTTTTATGATCTGCTATACTGTATAATTGTTGCATTAACAATTACGCAAGTTTGAAAGTGCAAGTAAATGTTTGTTAACTTTGTAACCCTACACTGTAATCTACCAGTCAAGACCTAAATCTGTTATCTTTTTTAACCTACTTATTTACATTTACACACACACACACACACACACACACACACACACACACACACACACACACGTGTGTGTGTGTGTGTGTGTGTGTGTGTGTGTGTTGTGTATATGTATATATATATATATATATATATATATATATATATATATATATAAAATAAGTTTTGTGAGTTCTCCCTGCATGCATTTTATAATGTGCTGAACTACTGGTGTTTTTCATCTGGTTCAGTTTGTCATGTTCCACTTTAATAAAGAGACAGCACGCCAAACAGACCTTTGATGACCTTTATTGAATATATAACTTATTGCATAATAACTTTATTACTTCATTTCAGTTTGATAAACACCAAAAATTCATTTAACCATTCATCACGGATAATGGCAGTTATCTATGAGTTTGTTCAATGCTTTGTTTTAATCAAACTCTCCATAGATTAATACATGTACTTATATACATGCGTTTGTAATGAATATAGTGCTGGGAAAGAGAAACAGATTTAAATTCTGATTTTTTTCTTATTTCAGACTGCTGAATCTTTTGTAAGCTGTATCTGAGCTTGTTTAATCTGCAGTGCATTTGTTTTGTGTGTTGTGAAAATATATGTAAACCTGTGTCCTTTCTCTGTGAATAAAAAAAGAGATGAAAGACAACAGAGACGTGAAATATGTAGTTGAAATATAAAGTGTAACTTGCTACATTTTCTCTGGAAGGACCTAATTGTTTGCATATAATTAAGTCGCTCATGCATTTTGAATCATGAAAAAAAGGGGTCATAAAAATGGAATTACAAAATGATTTAGTGAAAGCGGTGGTTAGTATTCAAATGAAAAAATTTTATAGTGTATGTGAAGGTCTGAATGTAGGAAAAACTGTTTAGTATTTTAGCTAACCTTTCTTCTATTGCGTAGAAAAAGAAAGTGATGTAATCTTATGTAACCTGTAGTTTCTGTTGGGCAGAAATGATGATCTGAGGCATATATATTTAGAGCTGGAATAAAAGTCAGCTAGTCATACTTCTGAGATCTTGGAATACATCAGTGAAGGCTTACTGTTTGCAATTGTAATTTGTGCAATGCTTTTTCTAACTTAGAACAGTTGTGGACAGTATTTCTGTGAATGTCGTTATTTCCAATGTTCAGTAGTGGTACATTAAAATACTTTTTTGTGGCCTGCATTAGTCATAGAATGATTACTTTATTATCCAGTTAAGTTGAAATCCAATTTAGCTCTGCAATTTTATATATAGGAGTTCTAATTCTGGGACTTTTCTTTTAATGTCTCTCTCTAACTAATATTTTACAAGTTCTTTTCTGAGAGCTTTTCTTCCCAGTGCCCGTCTGCCCAATAAGTCTGGCCCAGTCAACAAAATAAGTAAAAAAAATACTGAGGTACCATGTCATGTTCCATTTGTTCTAAGTCAGTGAGATGAAATGCATCCTACTATATATGGTATGAATTATTGTCTTTAAACCAAGTCTGTGTTATACTGCAGGTATCTGTATCCTCAGTATAAATTAAGTATTCAGCATGCACAGGTATTTGCTGAACATTCTTGTATTCAACAAAGCTATATTCATTTTTGTGGCATTTTTGTCATATTTTCTTGGTGGGGTTCTAATTTCTGCAGGGTTAAAAAAGTCACTATGTGGATGGAAAGCTTTCTGTTCTGTACCCAAGCTCAGAGGTACAATTGATCTGCTGTAAGGCAGGAAACTGCTTATCTATTTCATGTCAGGGTTGATGGCAGTGAATCCCCTGTTTATGGCACCAGGTCTTTAACTATGACTTAAAGGTTATGATTTTAATTATAAACTTTTGTGCTATTTGAAAGATAGGCAGGATCTCATTAAATATGTGGAGATTACTTTGCCAATGAGAAAATTGCATAACCTCCACTTAGGCTTTGGAATATTAGTCAGGGTTGACCTCCTCAAACTGTTCCCTCTCCCAGGTGAACTTTAATCCTGTCACATCTGTCTTTGGTCCATGTATTTGCATTCTTTATGTGGATGCAGTTCTGGATTTTTGGACACTCTTTCGGAGGCTTTGGTTGACTCCCGCATGGTTGTGTAGTAAGTGCACACCTGCAGTGTTGCTTGCTGAGAGGCCTCTCCATTCCTAGTGGAAACTTGTATCTCTTTCCAGTCTTAATAGGCAAATTAAAAATAAAAATAAAAAGAGAAGATGCAGCATTTTTTTTAAGTTATTGGCATATATGACATAGTTAAAGTTACGTTAGTACAGTACTTTTATCTGTTCTTTATTACAGTTATGACAAACCTTGCACAACTTCTTTTTCTAGTTCATTCTTACATTCTGAATTACACATTCTTCTTAAGGGTGATTTTTTTGTTAATTTGAAAGGCAAAATAACATATATTTATTTTGAAATTTTAGAGATTTGTTATCAGATTAATTAATATTTGATATCTATTTATTTGTGAGGAAAGTAAGCTGATCCCTTTTCATGCTGCCAGGTTTGGTACAAACTGGAGATTCAGAAAGGTAGAAATGGTTAAAGTTAGGATTATTGGATTATACAGATAGTACTTTACATCTATCAGATGTTTTATTATAAATAAGCTGTAATACATACTTAGTTTTCTGTTAGCTTGACGTCGTATTCTGCTCTGATTTTCTGTCCCATTTATCTTAGCAAGACAACACTGTCTTGAACCATGATGTCTCCCAGAAGACAGACATAGAGTCATGAGTGACCATAAGTGAGTTTCTGCAGTGCCCTAATTTAAGTTATACGAAGAGGGCTTTGCTGCACCATCTTCAAGCCCCTCTTATTGAGTGGTTAGGTTATTCTTCGACACATTCCCAGACAAAGTTTTAACAAAAACATAACACCACATTGCAATCACAAAACTCATTTCCACATGAGGATTGACTTGACTGACCTCCTTGGTTAAAATACTTTTCTCAGAGATATAACAGAAGAAATGCAAATTACTCGCACATAGCAGAAACATACAAAAAGAATATAATTCAATAGTTCAACATAGCCCAGTATAAACCAAATTGCTATAAAACGGTCATGTAATTTAACATTCCTGTCCTTTACACATCCAGCCTTATCCTTCCCCCAAGTACTATTTTATATTTCACTCCTGAATCCACCTCTAGCACATTGTCTAATCTGGCTAGGAACTACTTACATCATAAAGGGGAAATTATAATTAAACATTTTTTATTGTCTCTGATATGTCCCATGCCTGTTCAGATCCAACTTCTACAGCAGTGTAATACATGCACTATCCTTAACAATTCTGTGTGACAAACCACACTGAAAAAATGTATCTGCAAATATTTCCAAATTTCAGACCATTCTAAAGCATAACCTTCCTCCAGCCTAACTGAACCCAATTGTGTTACTTCAGCTATTTGTAGATGTCGCTGCTAATGTCTCCAAACCTCTGAAACTCATCTATTCAAAAATGTGTCAGCACATAGTGCTTCATTCAGGTTAGTCTCCTTAATAATGCCAACACAGTATAAAAATATAATAAATACAAATAAACCAAAATTCCCTTAATGTAGTTACAGATGATATGCTGCCCCATGGGAGGGGGGGGAATATAAATATATATATATATATATATAATAGGTTAGGTTAGTACTAGGCTAAATGCCCTTGTGGGTCATTTGAAGCCTAGCCAATTACCCCATGTGAGAATCAAACCCCGCACCTTGTGTCTGTAAGGTAAAACCTTAACCATTATGCCAACCTCGTACCTATATATATATATATATATATATATATATATATATATATATATATATATATATATATATATATATATATATATATATATATATATATATATATATATATATAAATATGAAAAATAAACAAAAAGCCTTTCCAATTCGACTCAACTAACTCTGCAGTATTTAAGTTCAGTGTGTGATCCTACACAATTATTCAGAAGTGCTTGCATTTATCAGGCTGTGGATGAGAATTCATTACTGAAACTAAGTAGAAATTCCTTAAGATTCCAAGAGCAGGATAAGTTAATTTCTTACACTTATTTCAACGCTTATAATTGTGCTATACAGTTAATCTACTACATTTTGCACTGTTACAAAGCTTTTTTACTGTTTCACTGAGTTTATGTACTGTTTTATACTGTTTTAACTGTATTTTTCATTGCTAGATACTGTTTCATTACTCTAATTGCATGTTTACTGAATTACTTAACTGTAAACTGCTTTTTCATACTGAGAGTTGTATTTTCTGTTTGCAAGTGCTCTATCCATGCTTTTCTGTGGATTTTTGATTTTTTGAGGTTTCTGTGTTCTAGTCTAGTCTGTTTGCAGTTAAAAGTATTCTCTATTGTCTGCTTGCTCCTTGATCCATTTAAAACTTGCATTTAGTGGCTACAGCTAGTAGCTGTAATAGTTTGTTTCCCATCCCCCTCCATATTGTTGTGGTGTTCTTATACTTGGTGGCTTTGCAGTTGCTCGTCCTCCCAGTCTAGTGTCATTAGTTCATTCAATCTAATAGAGAGAGAACATTTGTGAAGGCCAACCCACTCAGATTCTTAACCTTGAATTAACTTCTGCTCCAGGTTTCTCCATTTCCACTTTACTGAAGAAAAAAAAAATTCTAAGCTTGTTTCCCCCCTTTCCTGTAACAAGTCTAGTCCAGATACAGATTTGCTGTATCCAGGATGGTTTGTAAGCTCCTGAGCCCCCCCCCCCCACACTTAACTAGGGTTAAACTATTCCTGGTGCCATAAAGCCTGCTCTTCAAATTTTCCCTTACAACTAGCAGCTTTTTACTTTTAGCACTCAAATCTGTTTCTTTGAGCTCATCACTTGTTCAGAACTCATTGTAAGCACTAAATAAGCTACAAATTACTACAGCACTCCTCTTTCCTCACTTGTCTAGAGGAAAACAGTTTTTAGTACTTAATAAATAAGCACCTATCCCGGCATGTTTAAAGGTCAGCTCCCGGTGTTTTCTCCTGTCTACCCGATGAATCTGGGCATCTTTGGGCAATGCAGCAATTGCCTCATGTACACAGACAACCCTGTCCTGCTACCACCCTACATTACAACCTGTGAGAGATGCACTTGTATAGCCAAACTGGAAGCAAAACTCTCTTCTCCAAAGACTGGACTAGACAGTCAAGAAGAGAAGGTAAACACTTGCACCACACCACACTCATCACATAGTCCCTCAAAACTTACACCACCAAAACACACACACAGAAGCACAAAACACACGCCTACATTCGCGGAGGCTCTCAATAAAAATCTGCCCAAACAGCCGAGACCGCCAAAGCAGAAATGCAAGCAACCTCCACCCCCAACACAACCTAAATGACACACAGCCGACAAACTCAGTGTGCCACTCAACTACAGCCCATAAGGCATAACGTACCCAACACTCTAGTCATAGGTGACTCTATAGTTAGGCACACTGATGTTTCACTCACCTGGCTAAACAAGGAGAAAGTTACTGTCAGCTGCCTGTTGGGTGCCAGGATCCACCACATAATGCACGCACTCAGGTCACTCCACAACAAGTACAAATATGACTCTGTCATTGTCCATGTTGGTGTGAATGACCTGAGATGTACCTCCCTGGACTACTTGAAAAGCGACATGAAGGAGCTCTCTGATCTTGTAGCCCAGGCAGGTATGACCCTAGCCCTGAGTAGCATCCTGCCATCACCCAGAATAATACCACAATACAAGGACAAAATGATTGACTTCAACAATTGGCTAAGCTTCTGGTGTCATTTTAAGGGAATCCAGTATCTATCTGCCTGGGATGACATGATCGACAGACGATGATCCTTTGCACCTGTCGCCCTTAGGATTCTGGATACTGGCAAAGGCAAAGGCTCAAGCCTAGTCAAAAATGTACCCTGACTTTCGCCACCCAAGAAAATTATTTTCCTGTGCCCCTGTCAAGCAGAACCACAGAAGTGATCCCAGGGTGAATTTCCTATTACCCATCCAATCATCAAGATTTTTCTTGAAGAGTGCTAATGAGGAGCTCTGTTTGACATAGATAGGTAGTCTGTTCCAAAGTATGGGAAGTCTCTGGGACAGGAATCTATCCCTCCAGCATGTTCTGTTTATGTGGTGACAAGGTTTAGGTCCTTAGAGCGTGTAGCTCAGAGGGATTGGGATTTATTTAAGTGGAGCATGTCCAACAGCTCTGGGTTTGACATAGCTT
Source organism: Protopterus annectens (assembly GCF_019279795.1). Classification (NCBI taxonomy): domain Eukaryota; kingdom Metazoa; phylum Chordata; order Ceratodontiformes; family Protopteridae; genus Protopterus; species Protopterus annectens. The sequence goes on along the minus strand of NC_056749.1, from coordinate 468,972,703 downwards.
TGTATGTTAGGCAGAGATCGCCTCTGAGTAGGCGATATGCGACGGAGTAAAGCTGGAGTTTTTTGAGATGGTCTGCATAAGGCATCTGTTTGAGGCCAGTAATCCTCTTTGTGAGTTATTTTTGTGGCCTTTCCAGTTGTTGTAGATGTCTTGTGAGGTACATACCAAAAGGGGCGTTGTACTCTGTAATGGGTCTAATGAGTGATGAGTAGAGGGGAACAATGACCTCTTTTTTTCTGGATGGAGAAACCTTTTGTGATGAGGTGTGCCACACAGAAGGATTTCCTGACCACTTTGGCGATGTGATTATCAAAGGAGAGACTGCTGTCCACCTGTGTCCCAAGGTCTCTTATCACACTTTTGGTGTTAAGTAGACTAGCGCTTATGTGGTAGTTCATCGGTACAGAATTTTTACCAAAGGGGATGACAATGCACTTTTTGGCATTGAGCTTGAGACCATGTCTTTGACACCAGGCATCTGTCTCAGTGAGGCCCTTTTGTAGGATGTCCACATCGTTAGGAGTTTCAATTATGGATCCTAGTTTGCAGTCATCTGCGAATTTAGTTAGCCAAAGACCTTCTGTGTTAGCCTGTACTTCAGAGAAGTAGAGACCAAACAGGAGAGGACCCAGGACTGAACCCTGTGGTACTCCACTTGTCACTAGTCTGAAGTCTGATTTGGTGTCTGCTACGTTCACAGTGTGGGTTCTTTCAGTAAGCCAGTTAGCAACCCATCTTGTGACATAGGGATTTATACCTAGTTTAGTGAGTTTATCTATAATTCCAGAGTGGGGGATGGTGTTGAATGCCTTGGCGAGATTTAGATAGGCTATGTGAACCACCTTACCCTCATCTATGGCTTTGGTGACTACTTCAAAGAAGTCTGTCAAGTTTAGGAGACATGATCTGCCTTTTACAAACCCAAACTGTGTGGGGTCCAGGGTTTGGAGATCTCCAATGTCTTTGTTTATGAGTTCAATGATGATACGTTCCATGGCCTTGCAGACGAGGCTCATCAGGCTAATGGGGTGGTAGTTCCCGGGGTCTCTTGTGGCCCCCCCTTTGTGGAGTGGGATAACTGTCGTGGTGTGCCATTCTATGGGCACAAAGCCTGAGGTGAGGCTATGATTGAACATGGTACTTAGGTGGTGTGCCAGTTCATTCTGTAGTTCATGTAGAAGGCAGCCTGGGATGTTGTCAGGTCCCATGGATGCTGTGTTCTTGGCTTTGGAGAGTGAAGTTTTTACCTGTGCAGCCGTGATTACAGGAACTTTGCATTCTTCTGGTATAAAGATGGGCCCTTTAGGGGGTGAGAGGTGGGTAAAGTTAGCACTGAACCTATCTGCCAGGATGTTGGCAATATCATTTGGTTCTGTATATTTAGTGTCATTGTGCTGTAACTCAGAGCAGATCTGAGTGCTGCCATTGAGATTTTTGACATAGCTATAGAATGCTTTGTGGTTGTCTTTAGAATCAGTGGCAATTTTGTTTTCATAACTAGCTTTGGAGGATTTTATGAGGGATCTCAGCTTCTTACTGAGGCTGACCAGGGAGTTCCTCCAATCGTGGGATTTTACTCTTTTTTGCAACAGTGTCTTTCTTCTGTTGTAGAGTTTGTTTATGGCAGGGGACCACCAGATTGGCTTCTTTTTTTTGGAGGATAGCATCTTGGTTCTGTTAGGGATAGCATGATCCATGCACTCGTGTAAGTGCTTATAAAGTGCATTTGTGTAGGATTCAGCAGTCGTACCTCTATTGTCCATCTGCATGGGTGTCATGAAGTTTGCTACTTCTGTCTTAAGAAGCGTGAAGTTGGCTTTGGAGAAATTTTTTATGGTTGTTTTCTTAATGGGGGGTGGGAGCGGGATGTGGATGTCTAGGGTGATTAGCTTGTGGTCGGATCTGACCAATGAGGAGCTGACCTCTGGTGTGGAACACCGGTCACCCATGTTGGTGATGAACATGTCTAGGATATTGCTGCCTCTGGTGGGGGTGTGGATAAGTTGATCCAAAGCATTGGAATTGATGATTTCCAAAAAACATTGATCAAAAGAGTTGGTACAGGAGTAGTTTTCCCAGTTAATGGTAGGGTAGTTGAAATCACCCATTATTAGAGTGTTGGGTTGTACCTTAATATTTTCCAGTGTATCAAGAAAAGAGGAGTGGGAATCCTGGGGCATGGTGGGGGGTCTGTAGCAAGCTACAATCTGGATTGTGGTTTTGCCCAGAGTTAGTTGAACTTGGATAATCTCGGATGCATTATGCTGAGCAACTAGCTTGGACGTGTGGATATCCCTAATGAATATGGACATGCCTCCACATTTAGTGTTTCGGTCCGGGTTTGGTGGCTGAAAGGTGTGGTATGAATTATAGCCTGGTAATGCAGGGGTGCTCTCTGGAGCTTTGAACCAGGTCTCTGTCACTGCACAGATGTCAATGTTCTCCATTTTAAGGAGTGCCTTGAGTGAGTGCATTTTGAGGTTTAGACTTCTAGCATTGAGTAGCATTACCCTCAGATTTTGCTTGCTTGTACCTGTTACGGTGGTGAATTTGTCATTTGAACCTTGCCTAAAAAAGGCACTATAGGGGTGGCAAGAGCCTTTGCCAGTATCTGGAATCCCAAGGGCGACAGGTGCAGGCCATCTCTTGCAAAGCAGCTTGGTCTGTCGATCATGTCATCCCAGGCAGACAGATACTGGATTCCCTTAGAATGACATCAGAAGCTTAGCCAATTGTTAAAGTCAATCATTTTGTCCTTGTACTGTGGTGTCATTCTGGGTGATGGCAGGATGCTACTCAGGGCTAGGGTCATACCGGCCTGGGCTACAAGATCAGAGAGCTCCTCCATGTCGCTTTTCATGTAGTCCAGGGAGGTACGTCTCAGGTCATTCACACCAACATGGACAATGACAGAGTCATATTTGTACTTGTTGATTATGTGGCAGATCCTGGCACCTGACAGGCAGCTGATAGTAACCTTTTCCTTGTTTAGCCTGGTGAGTGGAACATCAGTGTGCCTGACTATAGAGTCACCTATGACTAGAGTGTTGGGTACGTTATGCCTTATGGGCTGTAGTTGAGTGGCACACTGAGTATGTGGGCTATGTGTCATTTGGGTTGTGTTGGGGGTGGAGGTTGCTTGCATTTCTGCTTTGGAGGTCTCTGTTGTTTGGGCAGATTAATACTGAGAGCCTCCATGAATGTAGGTGTGTGTTTTGTGGTTCTGTGTGTGTGTTTTGGTGGTGTAGGTTATGAGGGACTATGTGATGAGTGTGGTGCGGTGCAAGTGTTTACCTTCTCCTCTTGACTGTCTAGGCCAGTCTTTGTTGAAGAGAGCTTTGCTTCCAGTTTGGCTATATAAGTGCATCTCTCACAGGTTGTAGTGTTGGGTGGTAGGAGGAGAGGGTTGTCTGTATACATGAAGCAATTGCTGCATTGTTCCAAGATGTCCAGATTCATCAGGTAGACAGGATAAAACACCGGGAGCTGACCTTTAGACATGCCTGAATAGGTGCTTATTTATTAAGTACTAAAAACTGTTTTCCTCTAGACAAGTGAGGAAAGTTGAGTGCTGTAGTAATTTGTAACTTATTTAGTGCTTACATTGAGTTCTGAACAAGTGCTGAGATCAAAGAAACAGATGAGTGCTAAAACTAAAAAATGGCTAGTTGCAAGAGAAATTTTGAAAAACAGACTTTATGGCTCCAGGAATAGTTTAACTCCAGTTAAGTGGGGGGGGGGGAGCTTAGGAGCTCACAAACAGTCCTGGACACAGCAAATCCATACCTGACCTGCCACAGGAAAGGGGGGAAGCAAGCTTGCTTAGAATTTTTTTTTTTCAGTAAAGTGGAAATGGAGAAAGCTGGAACAGAAGTTAATTCAATGTTAAGAATCTGAGTGGGTTGGCCTTCACAAATGTTCTCTATTAGATTGAGTGAACTAATGACACTAGACTGGGAGGAGTGTCACAGATCAAATATACAGTATGGGCGGGCAACTGCAAAGCCACCAAGTATAAGGACACACAACACTAGGAAGGGTGGGTGGGAAAAAAATTACAGTTCCTAGCTGTAGCCACTAAATGAAAGTTTTAAACAGATCAAGAAGCAGACTCGAGAATGCTTTTAACAGATAAAAATGCACAGAAAAGTTCAGATAGAGCACTCACAAACAGAAAATACAACTCTCAGTATGAAAAATCAGTTTACAGTTAAGTAATGATAAAATAGTTTAAAACAGTACATAAATGCAGTGAAACAATAAAAAAAGCTTTATAACAGTGCAAAAATATAGTAGATCAACTGTATAGCACAATTATAAGCATTTCAGAAGTGCAATTCAGTGAAATAAGTGTAAGAAATAAGTTAGCCTGCTCATTTAACCAATGTTTTTATATTGTATTTGTCTATAGAAGGAATAGAAGAAGAGTGCTGCTTGGTCGTCTAAATGACTCTGGAACTTAACGTCCCTTTTTTGGGAATCCTGGGGTCTCTCAAATTGAGTAATATAGTTTGACAGCTACTTACAAAAGGGGGAAGTATATTAAATGGTGGGGCACATAACTGTTGAATAAAGAGAGAGTAAGACTCCCTTTATTTTGGATGTGATGCCCATGGTTATTAATTGGATGAAATAGAAGGATTTTCTAACAACAAATAAGGATTGATGCTAGAGTCATTCAGACTTCCAAATATCCCTGTATGAAGCAACTGTTGAATGCTTTCATGTCAGTGTATTAGTACAATTGACCAATCACAGTCCAAATCTGGTTAGAACTGATCTATGTTAAATGAAAGCCATGCTGTCTGACTTCCAAAAATGCATTATAAAATTTGTGATATTTTTCAGTTTCAGTTATATGGTGCTCAAAGCATTTTCTAGCACTACTAGTCAGAATGGACATTAGTTGTGAACCTAGTCAAATCTGCTATGCTATTCTTTATGTTAAGTCTTAGCTCTAACATTTGACTATTTCCATTCAATAAGAACTTCACCAGATTGCTGCAGTTTAAGTAATTTGGTTAGAAAGTACTTGGGGGTACCTTATGTTTGAAGATTGCCCTGTATGGAAATTCATCTGATAACATAGTACATGTCATCTTTCCTCAAGGCCTTTTGAACCATATCTTTGCTAATCACTGGATATAACTTAGAGAGTATACTTTGATATTTATAAGTCATTCTGGCAGAAGAATTTAGTATCATTGTCATTACTCCTTGTACTCGCATATCTAAAGAATGTCTCATTATAAGGATACTTTGGCATTTATTGTTCATACTTAGTCTTGTAGAATATGATACATATTTTAATTTTCCTAGAAAAATGATTCATCCTCCTTTTATTTACATTAATTTGGTATCTATAAACTGATAGTGATACTTTTTTCTTAAATAGTCTATAACTAGATGTATTTGATTATTCTGTTGACTATTCTAATTACATTTAGATATGATATATTCCTTAACAATACCTATGCAGAGGTTGAGAATCATGTGGTAGTAATTAATGTCGGTTTGTGTTGTAGTTAGATTAGTCCAATCTGCAGAGTGAGATTTGGCATATTCTATAAATTGACCTTGATGTAACTATATAACAGTATAAGTAATAACATAAGTGGAAGTTACTATGTAATCTGAAACACTTGAAATTTATCTAGATCATATTCCATCCCTGTTCACAAATATGAGCTCTATGGTATTCTTGTATCAGCTAGACCATCTATCAGGTGAATATAATTCCTCATCATCATCATCAGGTCAAGAAATTCTGAACCAAGATTAGACAAGCTGTCATTCATTCATTCTCCAGTTTATATTTCGATAATTAAATTCATCTTACACTAACGCAGTAGTATCCAGAAGATATGATAATATATCCAAATATCTATTGTGTAAATCACAATTCATGGCAGATGTATTGTAAGGTACTACTAATTTTATTTCTTCAGTGTTGGCCATTATTTTTATACCAATAATTAACATTTTGGTTTCCCTGCTGTCAGATATGCAACTACCCTAAATAGATTAATGAAAGAAACACTGCAAGACACAACCTCATGTCTCTGAATATTAACATACAATTCTTTGAAATTACCAAGTGTTTTAATTCTGCCATTCCGTGCCTCAGTGATGATAATACCATAATGTCCTATAGCTATTAGTGCTTTTCAATCATCATACTTATTCACCAAGCTGCAAGCATTTGCAAAATATACTTTCATTGCATTACAATTTTATCCTGTGTTTTATTTCATAAGCTTTCATCCTCAAGACTATCTAGAAGCTTGCTGCCACTAATCCCTTGGCCACACATCCATACACCAGCCTAGGCATCAATCATGTTTTAAAACACTTTCAGTCTTAATAACTACAGGTGACATATTCCATAGTCTCACTGATCTTACTAAAAATCCCCTTTCTTAATTGTAACCTGATGCCAGGGAGAATGGGTAGATAGATTTATTCCAAGTTATGATTAGATGTGAGCTAAACGTTAGTGCTATGAGTGACACAAATGATCATTTTTAAAACATTTGTATACCAACAGTAAAGCTCTTCTTGAACATCTAAAATATCACCTTCGGTTTGTCTTTAATGACTTCATTCCTGGATGTGCCAGGTAAATTGTCCTAGTATTCTTTCAAATATTTTATTTTGTTCTTTTTTCTGTTATATGCGCAAGCTGTCATATAATATTAATATTCCATATCACGCCTGATTAAGGACTTGTAGCATTGGATAAGCACTTATTTCTTCTAGTTGCAATAAATCACAGCATTTTCTTAATGTATCATAATAGCTACTGATAATTATTGTAAATTAGCGACAAAACTGAGGACTTTATCTATTATTATGTCTAAGTTCCTCACTTTATCCATGTCAGAATATGATGATCTCTGCCATAGGGCTACTTATGGTTCATATTACCACAGCTGCTAAAGCACATTTCCTAACAAAAAAAAATCAATGCTAACTTTAATGTTTGATGTAAAGAATCCATCCTTAAGAAATTAAGATGCAGTTCATCCCTGAAAAATAGGTTAAGAATGCCATCTGTTTCTTCCCATACCATTATGATCTTTTGTTTTCTAGTAAAATAGAAAAGCTGTGGGTTGTTAAACAGATGGGCCTTTATGTAATTCTAAGTTGTTAATCATGGCAGAAGCAAATATGTATTTTTTTAAATTGGATTTAATACATGATTAAGTTGAATATACCAGAAATCATTAACTCCTGTGTGTAACATAATGCAGTAGTAAGTCTATTTAGTCTGATAGTACTCTGGCATTAGTTTCAGTGCATTAGTAAATTTAGGAGTCTACATCACATCAGCGAATGCTAAAAATAGCAAACACTGATATATCGAACTTCAAAGTAAGAAAGCTAAAAAATGCGAAGGAACAGATCAGCAATTTTTTTACCTCATTACTATATTTTCCAGGGCCAGTCTGATCTGCTCACTGTACATGGTTTGGCTGCTAACCTCCTCCAATTTATTCCTCATGTAAAATCCACCAATGTGTTGTTTACATGCACCATTCTTTATTGCAGTGGTAAAAATGGGTCATTTTGTTCCTTCACATACTCACTGGAATCATTAATGGACATCTTAAGTTGCTTCACTTACTGATTTAACAAACCTGAGATCATAAGACAGACATTCACAACTAACAAAATAAAGACAACATATTTTGTAAAAACACACAAAATCTGTAATAGTCCCAGAATACTCTGTGAAGAGAAGGCCAGATAATCCAAACTAATTGTTCAAAAACCACCTTTATTGAGCAACCTCCTGCTAAGTGCTTTTGTTCTGAAATAACAGACTTCATCAGAACACGAGTACAACCCTCCTCTACATTGAAATATATGCAAAACTTTACCCAATCAAAACTTCTTAAAAGAATTTCATGATAAAGAAAATCACTTCCTAAAGGATCTCAAATATTGATAGCGAGCAGTACAAAATGTTCATTACATAACTGAATAATCATAACTATTTTCCAAATTCAAAAACCTATTAGTAAAAAAAAAGTGATGTAGAATAAATTAAATAATCCAATTGCTAATACCTTATCTATGTTTACTTACAATTTCAAAAGTTATCAAATGTTCTAATTATCTAAGAATATGTTTAAACATTGAAATTTTGTAAAGTAATTTTGAGACACAAATCTCTAGTTTGGCATTGCTAAGCTTTAAAACCCTGCTAACTGATATGTTGTCATTCAGTACTGTTACATTTGCCATATACTGTTACAACTGCCATTCTAAATCCCTGTATTCCAAATGACTTTCCCATCTTCCATCCTTCGTCTCCTTCAAAATTCTGTCAATCACCCTGAATTTGAATTTTCTCCCAATTTGTTTTGCACACAAGGTTATGTTTATACAGTGTGTTCTTGGTATTGTGTTTAGTCATGTCATACAGGTGTTCATAAATCCTCTTTTTCAAGGGGCGTTTGGTCTTTGCAACATAACCTTAATCTTGATAGATTCCTATTTAAATCACCCCTCTAGAACAGCATTTAACCCAAATTGGCGTGGTCAAATTTATTTATTTATTACCCACCAAAATAAATTTACATTCCACATTTACTAAGGTCTACCCTACCACCTTTCACTCTATCCAGTCCTTCAGTTGTAATGTTTTCAAATTTATTTTTCTGGTCAGAACCTCTCTTATGAAGAAATTTTACATAAACTATCACTGTGGGATTAACTTTAAAAATGTTCCAATTTTTATTAATAATCTCCTTAGGTCCACCAGATCTGGAACTATATTGTATAATCATTACTTTCTCATACCCATATTTTTTTGTTTTTGTTATTCTCAGTAAGTAACTTGGATTCACAATTAATACCCCAAATTTGTTGAAATGTCCCTTGTCGTCATACTTCACCTCTAATTTCTAAAGGCAATTCCATAGAGTAGCCTTTTAGCAAGAAATCCTACATAAATATTCCACTTCCTTTTCAATCCAAGTATATTCTGATACCATTCTGGCCAACCTTATCTGCCCCTTGACCAGCTTAGTGTTCAGGTATCCTGGATGGCAACTATGATAATATAAATCAACATTTGATTTAAAGCCTCCACTAATCTTATAAAGGGTAATGTCCAAATAATTAATCTCATCCTAGTGTGCGAGTATGTAAATTTCAAAAATTCTGTTGTCATTAATGTATTCTATAAACATAAATTATCGACTTGATCCTGCCAGAGAAGAGATATGTCATACGAAAATAAAAAAATAATTGGTCCAGTAATTCATAAAGGTGGAATTTAACATATATAGGCATTCCAATCTCCACATGACCGTATTAGCAAAGATAGGGGCTCAAGCTGCCCCAATGGCTACTCCCTGGATTTGTCTAAAATATTTTTCTTTGAAAAAATGAAAGTTATGTAGAACTATCCCCATTAGGTCAAAAATGAAGTTCAACATATTTGAATACAGGAAATCACAATTGATGGATTCCCTAAACCAAGTTAGATCTTGCTCTTTTGGTATACTTCTAAACAAATCCATTACATCTATGGCCACAAATGAAAGCTGATCATCCCATAGATTATTTTTGGTACTCCTTAACAAGTTCTAGGGATCCTTCAAAATATGCAGACATAGACCTAAGAGAGGTTTTAAAACCCTGTCAATAAAAATGGCAATAGAATAGATTTTTGACCCTTGTATAACCACACTGGGTCTAAGAGGTGGATCATCCATATTTTTGTGCATCTTGGAATACAAAATATGGGGACCTCTCTGGGTTCACTAAGATGTAAAAAAAACAAATTACTGTTAATTAATCACTACCTGCAGCAAAGAATAAAGTAAGAAAATATCCATTTTCTTATATGCTGTGTGAATCTCATTCAGAGAGACAGGAAAATGTTTTGTATTATATAACATATTCTGCATTTCACCCAAATATATAATGTCGTCAGTCACCACAGTGCCTCCACCCTTATCTGGTTTCATAATTCTTAGATTTGTTAGAAGATAAAATCTTTAACAGTTCCCATTCCTTTTTCTGTAAATTTTTATGATAGTGTTTCATACCTTTCTGAAAAAAATGCATATACATTGTATTCACAGGCTTTTTCAAATGCCTGAAAACATACTTAAGTTTATATAAAGTATTAACATCGGTATTCTGTTTTATTTTATGTATTCTATATTACATTTTTTAATGTTTTTGTATTTGGGAAATAGTTATGAATATTCAGCTACATAATGAAGGTTTCCTATAACAATTACAATGTTGTAGGAATATTTTTGAGTATTTACGAGATCCTTTATCATGTGACTTTTTTTTTAATCATATGATTTTTTTCATCATGTGATTTTTTTTTAAGATTGCTGTGATTGGGTAAAGTTTTGTATTTATTTCAATGTAGAGGGGGTGGACTCATGCTCTAAAGTCACTTACTTTAGGACGAAAGCGCTTAGTATGAGGTTGTTGAATAAAGTTGGTTTTTGAATAATTGCTTAACATTTTCTTTTTTCTTTTCACCAAGTACTCTAGGACTGTTGCAGATCCTTGAAATTACTAGCTAGTTCTTCTCTATGATGCCAAAACCCTGGCTGCGACTTTGGCAACTTTCATATGTTTTAATTAAGCAGGACCCAGGTCATGGCATTCCATTGTCAGCCTGTTAAGAACAATGTCCAAATTGGGGACTTGTGATAACATTGTAGGTGATTCTGCTCATACAAAATCGGAGAAAAAAGAGGAAGAGCTAGATTTTCAGTGGCAGGGTGAAGTATCACCTGAGATTTTGCTAGGTTGAGTTTCAAATGCTCAGATCATTTAATCAAACAATAATCGACTCCAGGCAGACTTCAGCTGGAATAAACTCTTTATTTAATAGAGTGCTGATCATTTTCAGATTACAGATGTAGGGAGATAATCACCTAAGTCATTTGCAAGTATGCTAGCGGTAATAAAATGTTTATGGTGCTTATTTAGGATCTAATCAAGGATATGGTATTTTGTCTTGGTTCTAGATGATTTAATATTTTGATTAAAATATAAAGAAATACAGTAATGTATAGCTTTATCTGGAATCTTCTAGTGCTAGTGAATATTCAGGCTAGCCAAAAGGAAGAATTTACTGTTTGTAAGTTCAAATCAGCTAAATGTATTGGTTACTAGTTTATAGCATTTTTCATATTCAGTGGAGTCCACCTGCCTCTGTGGCATACAGGGATAAAGCCCTGACTGCAATCCAGGTGACTAGAGTTTAACTAGTAGCTTAGGCCCTGGAAGAGCCAGGTGGTGTAGGATGGACAACTGATTCTGGCTTGCTTATCCTGGGGAAAAAATAGGTTGTTCCAATGATCCAATCACCACTATGCTGATAGAGGCCAGCAGACAATGATAAGGGGTCACACACCAGGGATGTGAGCTTGGTCAAGCCCTTTGCAGTGTTTATTTGCAAGCCTACACTCATTGGGGGGAAAAGAATAGCAGGGCCTTCCATGGCAAGACGGATGCTCATGACTGCCATTGGGGATAGGATTATGGCTATTAGTAGAAAAGCCATAATGGTTGCAGGAGTGATGGCTCTCTGATACACTCTCAACTCTCAGGAAAAATCTGGATCTCAACCTGAATGGAATGAAAAGGCCAATAGATCACAGGTGCTATATGTAGCAGGCTGCAGGGAGCCAAATAACCAAACATGTATGTGTATGTGTTTGTGTGCGTATGTGTGTGCTTTTTTGGCCTAACACAGTCATGGACAAGCACTGCTATACACCTAGCATGTTTATGACCTAGTCATCTTCGTACAATGCATAACCTGGGGCATATTTGTAGAAGTATTTTGAGCCTTGTTTTTATAAGTAACAAGATTATATGGTTAGATTAATGTCAACAAGGCCTCAGAGTTGGGAACTTTACTGCAAATGCTTTGAACATTTATATGCAGATCCCTTTTGAATAGATCTATGGTGTATGAAATGTTTTTACATTACCTGATTACAGTATTCTCACATGAAGCCATGGGAATAGGCTTTTTAACGGACAATCAGATAATAACATTTTGTATTCATTGTGCATAGGCACTATAATGTCTTTGCAGTTGGAAATGTTTGAGAGAAAGTGGTGGTGTGAAGTTTTTTAGTGTTAGTGTGACAAGAGTTACACAGCAAGTCCACCTCATAACTAGGAAAGTTTATCAATTTTAGTCTTAAAATGCCTGCATTCTTCATTCTTCCGCATTGAAAGGGCTTGTCACACATTTCATTAACATTTTTTTAGCTAATATGCATGGTATCATTTTATAGGAAAAAAGTAACCCATGTTATCTTGAGAGCTTCCTTGTTGAAGTTTTTAGTACATTGCTAAGTATGTGTTCCACATTTTGCCCATTTGGTCCTTATTATTTGAGGTAGTGTTCCACATTTTGGAGATGGAAAGTTGATAGCTATGACTACCGTAATTAGATTTGTTTTCTTTATTTAAGTAGTTATCTCATTTATTGATTGAGTAAAGAAACTGAAAAGAAGTAAAAGGTTAATAATTCCAGATGTCATGTGATATTGATCTGGAATACAATTGGCTGTTTTCTACATAGTAAAATACTACTACTGATGATGATGATGATATTAATAAAATATAATGATCTAATGATATTTACCTGAATGAAACTACCAGTTTAAATAATATATTATAAAATGGAAAATTCTTGTCTGTGGAGGCGGGGTGGAAGATGATGTAGTTTCCTTCCTGGAGATGACAAACTATAACCTATGAGGTTACTTTGGATGACTTTTTGTTGTGGTCTCATGGAAATATCTGTTTTTGCCATAGAATAGTACTATGACTACATGACTAGTTATTAAAGGAAGTGGGAACATTTCATTGAAGCAAACCAGGAAATAAAATACACATGAAACACATCTTTGCTTATTTATGCAGGTACTCAATATGTGCCTAACTACCAGCTGTTTTTTGGAAAATCTTCTAAAAGAGAATTTGGAACTTGACTGAAAACTGAGGGAGTTTGTCCTATTGTTAGTCTGCGAGTCTACTAACAGTTTGACATGGACTAATGATGTACCAGAAAGAATGAAATGGCATTATGAGCATATATCAGGTGAGGTGTAATCCTGGTGAGATATTGCAATACAATAGTCCATGGGCTATTGTTTAGTTTGTCAGATAGGTAGTAGTAGCTATGTGAGACTGCTTGTGGTGTAACAATGGAGCTTGTTGAAAATTCACCAGCAGTAATGTATGCTTCCTTTTATAGGACAGCTCAGGTTTGTCTGGTGCTTGTGCAAAGGCTTGTTTATAGGTAAGGAACACATAGAAGGCTGGGCTGCAGCAGAGCACAGGCTACAGCTGTTCTAATGTTGTTGGTCATAAAGACAAAGCAAACCTCTTAATGCTATTTCTAAGAATAGACTTCAGACACACACACTTGGATTGAGTTCATTGTCCAATGACGCAAAAAAACAAGCTTTGCAGATTTTAAAATTTCACTGGATGTGTAATCCACAGAGATAGTAAGCAAGTCTGGACCAGATGGACAAAAAGCATGCCAATCAGCACATATTTAGTTTTGAAGGCATTAATGTAATGACCTGAGTCACATTAAAGATTGAAGTACTAATAACATGCTTGTGATTTGGGCCATGACAAGTAGTACTGTTTATTTCCATGATCAGCAAGGACACTGTGTTTTGAGAGTTGAATGTTAAGTGGCGATTGCTGCTATGGCTGTAAAGCAATATTTTTGAAGTTGGACACAGAAGACCTACAGCCACAAATAAATGAGTGCAACTGAAGGAACACTACTTTGTAATGGAATTTTTGTTACTGCTTTCCAAAGTTGGGGAACAAGTCTTGCAATCAGGTTTTGTTTATAAGAAGATTAATTGGGCAGATAATAAATAGAATGGCTCTCTTTAAAGTGTGGGATTCAAACTATCAGCAGCTGATGTTCAAGGCTTCGCCTTCAGCAGAATGTTTTTGATAAGGTGAACTTGGTCATTTCCAAGAGTGACTAGGGATACAAGCTTGGGGAGAACAAGTTGTGAGCTGTGCTGGAAGTTGAAACCAGGCTCTGAGGGGTAATATCATCATAATATATACAAGACTGTCTAGTTATTATAGTAGAAATCATGAAGAGAAGGCAGTGGGCTGTTTCCTCTATCAGAGTGATGCACTAGAATTATTCTGATTTGTTCCATTTTTGTTTTGACAATCAACATTTTTTTTTTCTGTTTAACAGAATTTTGATGTAGATTAAAAGAGACAGCACTTCTGTTTCTGTGTTGTGTTATTGATGTCCACTAATCAGTGGTGGCTGGTGACTTCAAATTAAAGGGGGCTGCAGGAGATGGCTGAATGGGCGAGGCCAATGGTAAGGGGTGTGCCCAACTAGAAAGGGATGGTATACTCAAAACTGCAACAACTGGAGCTTTAATTAAATACGCTGCCCTGGGTGCCAAACCATCATTACAAGAGTCCAATCAAGATAAAAGGAAGTCTAGAAGAAAAAAATATTTCAATGCATTGGCTACATGACAGCTTACTTAATATCTAGATGGAAACACAAAGGTTGTGAGGCATGAAAAAATAAATTACTTTTTAAATACATTACAGGAATGCCAGTCAAAATCACGTATAAGAAAAACAAGCAGCACTCAACTCAAACCACTTCTCCTTGCACTGCAGTTCTAATTATAATTCATATTCAGCTTTATTAAAGTACCAAGTAACATGCTGAAAGTAGCAATCTCTGTGATACCCCCACTTGTAAAAATGTTTCTTAGCCAAAAAAGACCTGCTGCTTGACAACTATCTACTTGTTTCATGGGGGAGACATGATCAAAGTAAAAAATGAACAGCAAACAAGAAACAAGATCAAGATAAATTGCTTAAAGGATTACTGCACAAGTTATGGACCACACATGATAGATTGGCATTCTGTTTAGTTTACGCGTAAAGCCTGCAAAGATGACTGCAAGTCTCCAACAAATGTAATGAGCTTCTGAAAATACTGTAATCCTGTCCTTTATTACAAATACTGTCATATGCATTTCAATACCTAAGGCTTATATGTTATCTAGTTATGTAAATATTCTCTCTATGGCAACAACAAAAAGGCTTCTGAATAATAAGAAGTATAAATCAGCAGTATAAAAATGACAGAAAAGCAGAACATTCTGCAAAATCAAGGACAGATGAAAAGCCACTGTTGTACTTGTGTCTACCTTGGGATGGGGGAATACTCTGCACACTTACAAGGCATAACTGCTCCTTGCCTTGCTTGAACAGATCCAGTGTCACTACATGGGGGAGTGGGGTGCAAATGTATGTCACAATTTGAAATGTCTCTGGCTGATGGTGATGGCTCTGACACTCATACCTCTCAACCTCAGAGCAAGAAATCTGGACAAAGCCATACATAGAAGTGGGACATAGGCCCAAAAATAAGGAACATTTTTAAATATTGCTCTTGTAAAATTAGAAAGATAATAGAATGGTAGTAGGTCTTGCGTTAGTATGAATTTTCTGAAGGGTATGAAATCTGAAACTCAAATGTCTGCCATTATTTTCTAACTTCAGTCTTTAATGATTTGCCACTAATTTGCCAGAAAACCACAATTTTATGAAAAACTGACCAAAAATGTGATGGAAAAATATAAAAGTGCCACACAATACAGCTAGGAACCTGAAAAGAAGGGACACCTTTTTAATATTATTACTGTTAACTTGAGCAGCTGACAAAATAAAAGAAGCTGCATGCATTTCTGAAATAAAAGTAATCTGTAACTCTGAGCATTACAGTTATTTATAATTGTAAACCCCCCATGGTTTCTTCCAAAATTGCCATTTTGCAGAGGGATTATTAGGAGGACAACATTTTGAGCCAAAATTGGGGACAGTTGAGAGGTTTGGATATTCCTAATTCTATAAAGCGATTTATTTGCACATACCTCTCAACATCTTAATGCAGGAAATCTGGACAAAGCCAAATATATTGGGGGAACATACAAACAGTACTAAAAATTGCTCTTGTATAAACTTAAGACAGTTGATAGAATAACAGGTCTTGCTTTAGCATGCATTTTTCTGAAGGTTATGATTTCTGAAACTCATTGCCTGTCATTATTTAGTGACCTCATTCCTAAATGATTTGCTAGAAAACCACAAATTTTATGAGGAACAAAGCAAAAATAAGAAGCCAAAATCTAGTCATTCTGCAAAAATCTGGACACCTGAGAGGTATAGTTCAGCTGGGGCTGTCTGAGTTTGTTGCCCTTCCCCCCCACAAAATCATGGTCAAATGGAGCCTCCCCCCTGCAGCCATTCCAATGTCCCATTCCTTGTTTATTTCACCCCATTTACAATAAATACTGTAATGTGCATACTGCTTTACTTCTGTGATGATTTGGATTTCATTTGAAAGTTTTATTTTGCATTTTACAGCACAAACACTAATAGATATCTGCTAAACAAAGCAATGCAGTCTCACAATGAAAATCGACTTAGCATTAAAACTTCTCTGCCCTTGAAACTCACATTCATTGAAACCCACATTCAAAAAAATACATTTTGCCAGTGGCAGATAAAGATCAACTTTGGGCTGTTTTCAAATCATAGGCCCCTTGCACACGAAACATACACATGCTCTTTGACACACCTTCCTGATTATCTTAAATTATAGTCCTTGTACAATACAGTACAGCTGTTAGAGGGCATTTTAAATTTGTTTTGAACATTTTTCCAGTAAACAATGAAACAAAATGCATGCACCAATAATGACAAAACAGCCCAATTCAGAACATTTGCATCATAAAAGTCTACTCAGACTTCTACAATCCACCAGCATCAGTAAATATGCACAATCTCTGAAGAAATAAAAGTCATCTAAATAATTCCACATTAAAGAGATCTGTAACTAATGAAGATATTGCTGCTAGCAAACAACTTTATAGTTCATTGTTTCATCTACAAATAAAGTGCCTATTGCCCTAGAGGAATAAATTGCCTATGTTACATTAAAAAAATGATAAGCTAATAATATTGCAATAGGGAATGGATGGCAAACTGATAACAGGTTCATAGTTACTAGGTATCTTCACCAAAAAGGACTGCAGCATCCACCCCCTTTACAACACAGTACAGTATTAGCAATGCATCTACCTAATGTGGGAGTAGAACCCACAGCCTTCTGTATCAAATGCAAGTAGACTACCTGTTGTGCTATTAATAATGCAAGCAGACTTAGCATAAGCAGCACTAAACTTTTGTTCCACTACAGCGCTAAGCTCCTTGTAAAATCTACTTGACACTCAGCTGTATCTCTGAACTTTGCAGCGCAAGAAATATGGAAAAAGCCAACATTTATTTGGGTGGGGACAAAAGCCCAAAAACCAGGGACATATTTTAAACATTGCTTGTATAATGTTGGAAAGTTGCTATAATAAAATGCTGTGTTACCACCATACATTTCACTGCCAAGACCTGAACCCAGGACCCTGTGCAAAACATTCAAAGCAACATACTACTATGCCAAATCAGCTATTTTGTGAAAGAGAGGAAGACTGAAACTTAAATGGCTACCATTTAGTGAATACAGTTCTCAGCATAGCTGTTAACCTCTTAGCCAAAAACACCTGGACAAAGCCAGTAATGGGGGAATACAGCCCCCAAACATATTCAGTGAATTCAGTTCTCACCATATCTCTCAACCTTAGCACAAAAAACCTGGATGAAGCCAATAATGGGGGAATACAGTCCCCAAATAGTGACAAATTTCAAATATCCATCTTATAAACTTAGAAAATTGCTAGAATAATAGGTTTTGTTGCCATGTACTTTCTGAATAATATGAAGTCTGAAATGCAAATGCCTGTCATTTTTATTTATTTAACATTTGTTAACCAGGAAAGTCTGACTTGAAACAAAAGCCAATTTTCAGCAGAGGCCCAGAGAGGAACACTCCAGACACGTCTTTGTAAGATGAGTGGCCACCAGAGCACCCAGAGGAAGCCCACACAAACATAGGGAGGACATGCAGACTCCACACAGAAGGCACCCCAGCCAAGAATCAAACCAGAGAACCTGTAGCTGTCAGGAAACAATGCTACCACTGCACTACTGACTGTACAAGGAAACAAAAATACAGAAAGTACAGATTTTATGAGCAACAGAACAAATATGAGGCAAAAATCTGTAAATTTCTTACAAATGGTGGTGGGTAGGGAATTTAGTCTCTTGCCACCTGCACCCAAGGTACAGGGTTCAAGACTGAAGTATTCTCTACCAACCACCATGTATCCTGAGTTCTCTAGCCAACAGTATATAGCAACTAGGGCATTTTACACACAGACAGACCCCCCAGTATATAGCAACTAGGGCATTTTTCACACACACACACACACCCATTCAGTGTTCCCCCTGTCCATCTACAGTATCCACAGGCCTGCACAAGCTAACTGCTGGTTTCCCCGCGAGAGTAGCCTGCAGACAATGTAGTCCAGAGTTGTTCTGTTCTATGCAGTTGTCACCGCACAGACTTCTGGTCATCTGCAGGGCTGCTGACACAGCAGTCTGGATTTCTGGTGTCCTCTCATCTTACAAAGACATGTGTCTGTAGTGTTTCTCCCTGGGCTCAGAGTTCTGGGACTTGTGATTTGGGCTTTTTTTCTTCTTTCTACAGCTGGGGTGGCTGCAGTCTTGCAGTCCTATAGCATGAGCCACCCCTGCCACTAATCTCTTTGACCTAGTTATACTTTAATCTTATCTTAGGCTGTCAGATGGAATAATATCACCTTCCCTCATTTGCCAGTCCTTTTGCAGGATTCACAGGAGTTAGCATTTGGTTCACTTCAACATCTTATAATTTTTATGACGTCAGTGGCTGATTTTAGGATGTCAGAAGGTTTTGGGTTACATTTCCTTACCAGGTTCCTGGATATATGTTTCAGTATGTCATTAGGAAGAGGTGCTATAACTCAGATGTGACATTAAACTGAGGGACCCATCTACCGGAGTTGGTGGCAGTTCAAGTGAATATAAAGGCTCCCAATGCATTTAGCAAAAATAATAGGAGCTGTTTATTTGTATAATCTGTTTACGCTCTGTATTCTTCTATTGTGAATATTTACACACACATACTAAACAAATGAAATTAAATTAAAAGGACAACAGAAATGCAACTCCCATTTCTTGTCTACTTTTAACCCCTCCCACTCCTGCCATAGCTAGAGCCTCAAATTCTTTAAAATTTCACTTTTCATGTTCTATATTACTATATATTTCATTGCATCTTTCTTCCCATTTAAATAAGATACCTGCCATTACAGTTGTCAGTTTTTCTTTGTCCCATTTTTTTTTTGTAATTCCCATGCATAATAATCATATTTCTTAGCCCTTCAGTTTCTTTTGAACTGTATATACTTTCTCAAAAAATGTTTTTGGTTGCATTTTAAGAAAACAAGCTCACTTGTCTTGTTCATGAAACTTCATAATTTGGTTTCACTGGTAATGTGTTCAACATCATTCTTCATGTAAAAGATAAGAAATATTTCTGCCTGTTCATTCTTCCTTCTATATCGATTGTTACATCCATCCACTAAAAAATCTCCTCCATTTGTTTTATTATTCCAGTGTTATTCTTAATATTATCCAGATCTAGTTTTCATGTAAAAATCTTTTATTTCTTCTTCTTTGTTTTCCTTCCATTTGCAACACTTTCCCAATATTCTTTAGATTTCTTGTGCAACATCCTTCCTACTAAACTATCATCTTTTTATCTTGTTCTTCCAAATAAATCTAACATATGTAGAGGGAAAACAGTATGACTTAACAAATTCATCACCCTTATCCTATTTTATAAGTAACCATTCCTTTTTACAAGATTAATTGTTGAACCTCTCCAAAGCTGTAAATAAAGTCCATTGTTTTCTGTCTTAACTGAACCAATAAAATGAATAACCATTCCTATTAATGTACTATTAAAAGGAAAACTATCTCACTGACTTCTTTCTTCACTTCAAGCATCCATAATTGTGGTTACTAAAAATCAAATCTAATAAACTAATGCATCTTCTGCTTTTCTTTTCTTCCCCTTTACATTTTACTCTCAAACTTTCTTGGCAGCATTTATTACTAAAGAAAAAAAAATGTCCTGTTTAACTCTTTTGCCCATGTTAGTCCTTTTGCTAACCTGATCCACGCACTTTCATATATTGTCCTTAAATTAATTCTTTCCCCAAATCCATAATTTTCAAAATAGTCTGTTTGTGGCAAAAATTGTCATACAGTTTGGCTGTAGAACATGTTATTAATTTTACTTCATATTTGTTTTCCTTTTATTACTGAAAGATTAATCCTTAGAATTTGTGCTACCTCTTCCTTTTTATATGTCCTTAAAGAAATATTCATCTCTTTCAGCATACATTCATGTAGTATTTTCATTAGTTTGTCCTAGGCAGCATCACATAATGCCATCGGTCTCTAATTTTGGTTATCATAGTTATTTCCTGTATTCAAACTAAACTGCATCACCATCTTTGCTATCTCCTTGTTATATATTCCATTACCATATCATTTGATAAGTACATTAAGAAAACTGTCCTCCTTAAAGTTGCTTATAAAATCTGCATCCTATGACATCCGTATTAGGAATGCTACGCCCGTTTACTTCATTTAACTGCTCAGTAGTTGTAGTTTTCATTTATTTTCTTTCCTAGTCTTATTAACTCACTTTTCTAAAGGCTACTTTTTCTTGTTTAATGCATCTCTTTGCTACCTCCATTCTTTGTTTCTGCTCATAATCAGTTTTCCTTTTCCATCTGTCAGACATAAGATAACGTTCTTTTCCTTTTGCGAAAAAGGACACTTCCTACTTTTTACCCTTTGATACATCCTTTAATCATACCTCTCATTCTTTTTTATTCCTTTTTATATTTCTCTAATTTTTCTGTATATGTATATAGCTTGTTCATCCACAATTCACCCATATTCTTCTGTTTAGCATATTCATTTTTAACTTTACCATTCAGATGACTTCCTAGAGCTATATACTTTATATTTCTCGTTCAACACTCTCCAGCATTCTGTGCAGTTACATTTCTCTCATATTGCCAAGTTTTGTTTACTACTCTTTACAACTTTTTTACTCTTTCCTGTCAAGCTTTTCAGCCCATTTTTCCTAACTTTATTCTTTTTTTTTATTATTACTGCCAAACATCCCTATGTACAATAATAATCATTGTAATCCACTAATATCATTCCCCTTTACCTCTAACACAGTGTTGTGATAAAGTAAAAATCAGTTTCTCTTTTACCTTTCCTCTGTGATAAGCAAACCTTTCTTTCCCACTTCTAAATTCCCAGTTTTCGTACACACACACTATATTTTGACTATCCCTATCTCGTTTTTAATGCAGAAATTGATTTATTTCTTCAAAAGACTGCAGTATTTCTACATGATTTACATCTGCATAAATTACTGTTGGTTCCACTATGAAAGGTTGAAACACAACATGCCAGTGAATCATCCAAATGCCCAGAACAACACAAAGGCAAAAAAACAAACTCTAGGCTCTCAGCCCCTAAACCTTTATAGAGATCAGCTCTGCAGTTTCATAAACAAAATCAAGGGAAGGGAGAAAAAAATTAAAAGAAAGGAATGTCTACTTCCACACACATTCAAACAATATCAATAGTGATGCCACATAGGAAGCAATCATCTGCATATTGATCCTTGGCAACTTGTGACACGGGGACCTGATGTTTAGGTAATCTGAACTCAGCAATCTGTAGATATGCTATAAATGTTTTATTCTACCTTTAAGTTTACCATTTAATACTATTTCCAAAACCAAAATTCTAGAACACCTTTCAGTCCCTTCTGAATATATGGTTTTACCTGGACAGAATATCTCAAAATGCTCTCTTTGCTCACATTTAACATTTCTTACGTTTAGCAAAACTATTGTTATATGAGCATTTCTTACATCAGTTCAGAATTACAGAACTTCTTACATCCTTTAAAGGGCTGTTAGCATTTAATGGTTTTGTTGAAAAATTATCCATTCTCCAGAGCAATATGCATTTTCTTTCATTTTTCATTTTCTTTTTCAACCATTTTCCAATTTCCCCTCATTTTCTTCTCTAATGATTCCATTTCTGTTACTGTTTTCCCAGATTAACTTGTGTACTTTCAAATGAAATTAAAATGCCTTCTACACATTTTGCCACATGTTCATTATGCTCTGAATTAACATTACTTTCAATATCGTAAACATTTTTAATTTTCTTTAAGAACATTTTTTCAATTTCACTATTAACTAAACGTGACCATCTTTCTATGCATAATACAAAACAGTTTGCAGTGTTTTCTTGCATGTTCTTTCTCTATTGGTTACATCTCTTTAGAAGACAATTACTTATCAAATGTTCTAAACTGCAACAAAAGAAACTTGTTTGGGCTGCTCCCAATACTTTATTGTTCCTCTACTTTTATATGTAAACTTGGCAAAGGAATGACTTTGTTTTATGTTCAGTGTTATCCATGCTTTCTAATCCCAATCATTATCTCTCTATCATAAACTGAAACATTTTATATAGCCCTATATTTTCCTTTTAAGTATTGCTCAGTTAGATCTAGAGAAATATAATCAGTCTCAAACTGTTAAAAAAATCATTTGCACAGACATAACTGTGTCTGTACTAAAGTATTATAGTAAAAATGTCAGATACCATCTCATTTTATGTACTTTGTCATGACACTTCCTTCTTTTAACTTTTCCTTGAACTGAAGGATGCTTTTTACTGAAAGTCGTTGCTGGTTGTAACTTGACTTGTGAATGGTAATTGCGCTGCTTTTGTTTAAATCTTGGCATGCTATTCTCAGTGCTGCTTCTATGTTTTCTGTGGTAGCAGTATATGCTGTCCGCATTGTCATGCTTCGACTTACCTCCTGGCTTGTTTTTTGTTTAATGGCTACTGTGGACTGAAACATGTTTCTGTTACAATAGAACCATTGTCCTTCTAATCTTGCAGTAACTGCTTAGTACTTTCTAATGTAAACTTCAGTTTCATCACTTCACTCCAAGAACACCACATACTATGCTTAGTTTCTGCTGTTTTTTTTTTCTGAACTCCCCTCGAAATAGTTTCCTTCTTTCCGAAGTCATTGTCTGTATGCTAGCATGTACTGTTTCCTCAGCTCCTCAAAATTTTGAACAAGGTGTCTCTACCTCTCATTAGCAGATCAGCCCCACATAATTTACTTTCATTTTCCCATCTATTATCAAGATGCATTTTCTCTTTGTCACTTTGGTATATGCCTTTCTTTAGCTGATGCATTGACTTTCTTCCTTTCCCATTTCACTTTGACACGTAGTTTCATCTTCTCATTCTCCATTCTTTTATCAGTTTTTGTTATCCCACAGTAGTTCCTTCTTTCCCTAGTTCCAAATCCATCTTTGTTTCATTTCTAATTTATTCACTCACATTCTGTACTTCCTACCATTACCAGGTGAACCATCTACCTACCCTTTCCTATTCGTCACCTATATAACATATTAAATGTCAACAAATACCCCCTGAAGGTGAATATATTCTGCCTCATGTCAACTTTGAGATTCCTAGAACTTTCATTCACAGTCAACACAATTTTCTTTTCTGTACAAACTCCCGATGTGCATTTTGTACATCCTTAACTACTTTAGATTTCACAAAGATATATACTCTCCCAGTCCATCTCTCCAGCTGCCTTATTATTCTCTGAATCAGTTTGATACATATAGTTTCCAGAATTTTAGCCAGTGCAACTAAAAACTTGATTCCAAAAGATTTAAAATTATGTAGCAAACTGTAATACCCTGTTAGAATGAGCCATTTGCTGGACTACTGAAGGACATCCACATACAACCGTTCATTTGTTCATAAGTTGTTGCAAACAGAATTCTCTAAAACGTTTAAACAAATTTAATGCCATAATGAAGTATCTCCCTATATTCAACATCAGCAACATACAGTCATTATCAGAAAATGTAAGGTACCTTCTTCCATTTTCTCTGGAAATTTCACTCATCCAATTACCATTCACAGTGTTGCTATTTACTTGTATGTACAATTTCTTGACCAAGGTGTGACTATGCAGAAAGTACAGTTGTGTGAGTTGAACTTACAGTAGATGTTCAAATGATCACTGCTGCAGTATCCTTAGCAGTACGCATTATATCCTGCCAAGGATATAACAGCTAGCCAGCTTCCAAAGCTTCAGGGGATCTTCTACATGCTGAAAGCAGCTCGAGCTGAGCTGACTAAAAGACAAGTTTGAGCACTAAGCCATTCAGAGCTTTTCTGCCAACAGAGAGAGAGAGAGAGAGAGAAGGGAGGCTGAGTTCTGAAGGGACAAGGCTAGCAATAACGAAAATAAATGTCTATGCCCTTGCATAAAAAAGACACATCAATAAACAAGGGGATGGAAGGAAGCAGTGGTTACTGCAGCAGTGATTTGAACATCTACTGTTACGGTAAGTTCAGCTTACACAACTGTACTATGTTCTACATATCGATCACTGCTGCAGTAGCCTTAACTATATGGGTAGATGACCATAGCTAAATATATTTGGGAGGTGGAAGAAAAAGGGCCCAGGAGCCCCTGTTGAACAGTCCTAACAAAGCATAAAGCTAGAGAAGTAATCCAGCTTATAGTGCTTTGTAAAAGTATGTACAGAGGACCAAGTAACAGCTTCTTGAATACTTCTAGAATCCAACCCTTTCCAAAAAGCTATAGAAGAAGCCAATGTCGTTGAAAAGTAGGCTTTGACCCTGACTTGAATAGATTCTCATTGTGAGTATAACAAAAGTTAATAGCCTTAGACAGCACTGGTTGTCCCTTCTTAGCTTCACAAGAAATGAAAAAGTGATCCAATGATCTGAAAGATTTAATTCTGCCATGATAGCACATGAATTGTCTGTAGACATCCAAGGTATGGAGTATCCTTTCTCCCTTTTTAGGATCAGGAAAGAAAACTGTGAGATGGATAGTTTAACTTAAAGTAAACTCAGATACCCCTTTAGGCATAAATGAAGGATTAGTTCTCAAAGAAACCATGAACTTGTGGAAAATGAGGTAGGGTTGACTTGCCATAAGAGCTTGCAACTCTGATACCCTTCTTGCAGAGGTCACAGCAATCAGTAAAGCTGTGTTCCATATTAAGAACTTCAAATCAACCAGGTTAGCTGGTCCAAATGGTGTTAGTGTTAGTTTCTGTAGCAAAAAATTAAGATCCCAAGGAGGGGCCACTGGTTTACTTGAAGGCCTCTTTTGTAAAACCCCTTTCAAGAACATTTGACATGTGATTGCCTTGAAAAAGTAGAATCCATGGGCAGACATGCTGAAATGGCAGATAAAATGAAGCTTGATAGTGGAATGTGAAAGGCCATATAATAGTAACTCTCATAAATATTGTAAAACCAGAGAATAACTAGTCCTGAATGGGTGCTGGTTATGTTGTTGGTACCAACTACAAAATCTTTTCCATTTGTTAATATATGATTTTCTTTTAGCAGGCTTTCTTGCCTCCATTACTACCTGCTGCACATCCTCAGAAAACAGGTGCCCAAAAGGAATTAAGACCCAGTCAATTGAAGTTGATTGTTGTCATGGTGTATCAAGCATGTCTGTTCTTGTGTGAGTAGAAACATTCTGTGAAGAAACTTCTGGCAATTGTCCCTGGCCATTTCCAAAAGAAGGAAGAACCATGGTTGCCTGGGCCAGTGTGGAGTCACCACAATAATCTTGGGGGATTCATTCTGAATCTTCAGAAGTGCCTTGTGTATTGGTGGAAAGGTTGGAATGTCATATGGGAACATTTGTGTCCAAAGAAAAGAAAAGTCAACTGTCTTCCAGGCCTTCTCACATTAAGTCCTGGAACAGAAATGTTTCAGTCAGTTGTCCAGAGGGGAGGAAAAGAAGTCTAGTTGAGGGAGTCCCCACAGATGGACCAAATATTGGCAGACCCTGGATCTAGTTTCCATTCATGAGGGTCTGCCCTGGTCCTGCTTAGTTTGTCTGCCACACAATTTTGTTCTGACAGAATGTAAGATGCCTGTAGTAAGACTGTGTTGTGAAGCTATATCCCAAGCTAACATGGCAAAGGGGATATGACCTGGTTTCTCCTTACTTGTTGATGTACCACATTACTGTGGTATTGTCTGTAACCACTTGAAGAGGTCCCATGACCAAAGATGGTTCAGAGAGTTGAGTGCCTTGATCAGTACAAGCATCTCTTTGATATTTGTGTGATTGCATCTGTCCTTGATGTCCTACATCCCCTGCAATTTTATCCCTCCTGAAACTGCTCCTCAAGCAAAGTCTTAAGCATCTGTGGTGATTGACCACTTTGGTGCCGGGATGGAGAAGAGGAGACCTTGTTTAAGGATATCTGTTGTTTCCACCAAGAGATTTCTCTTCTGACAAATCATAGTACTTGGTTCTGAAAAGATAAAGGGTGTTTGCTAGGGCCAGAGAGATTTCAGGTACTACTGTATCTTTCTAATGTAAAATATTGCCAAGGGTATCATGAGAATCAAAACTACCATGAGACCTAAAATCTTGAGGTATTCCCACACAGTGACCGAAGTCTGAGTGGAAAACCTTAGAAATCTAAATAAAGATGTTTTTTCCTGAGGAAGAAAAGCTCTTTGAACTGAGGTGTCTAGTTGACATACCAGGAACACAATCCTTTGTGAGGGAATCTAAAAAGACTTTTGAATGTTCTCTTAGACTCCCTGCTTGTGCAAGAGATTTTCCACCCAAGACAGATTCCTGACATTTTCAGAAAAGATTCTGCAAGGATAAGCAACTTGTTTAAATACAGAAAAATGTGGCTACCATGCAGCTTACAATGAGCTATAACTGGAGCTAAACACTTTGGACTATCCACTGCACCAAGATTGTTCACAAAGCGCAAGGCAGATAACTGATGATGATGAGCCAGATACACAAAACTTTAAGATATGCCTGAAGACTGGATGAATAAGTATGTGATGATAAGCATGTTTTAAGCCTAGTGTTACCAGGAAACTTGAAAAGTTGTGAAGTGACACCATTTTGAATTTGGACACCATCACAAACAGGTTTAAGAAAGAAAGATCCAGAAATGGTCTCCAAGCATTTTCTTTCTTTCAGACTAGGAACATATTTGAATAAACCCCCTTTCTAACCTGCGAAGGGGTAACAGATTCTCTCTTTGTGACAGCATGTGATGAAGAACAGGTGGAAACAAAACAGTCTGATTTGCAGGATGAGGAATGACACCCTGGGAAGGAAGAATTTCCTCCCACTGCCAACAGTAATCCTGATGAATTATTTTCAGAACCCAGTTATCTGAAACAATCTGTTGACAAAGAGAAAGTGGAGATTCAAACTTTCTGGAATAAAAAAGGGCCAAGGCAGGAGAGGGTCACAAAGTCTTTTGAAATTCGTTCAGAATTGTTTGAATGCCCTTGGTTTTGGGAGGTTTGAGACTTATTTTTGGAACCCCCCTTGCCATTTCTTAAATGTATGTTGACCTGAATTCTCTTGACACTGTTGGTTCTGTTTTTTGCTGAAACTGGATGAAGAGAAAGAAAATCCCTTGGGTAATTTGAAAAAGGAGTACTGAAAAATCTTAGATTCCCTGGATCGGCTTACCCTTTTCATCACACTTTTTGATTACCTCTGCAGCATAGGGGTCTTTATCTAAAGGAGAATTTCAAATCTCATTTTAACATCATCTGGAATGTTCTGAGAATGCAGCCAAGCAAAAAAACACAAAGGAGTAAA
This sequence comes from Protopterus annectens, assembly GCF_019279795.1. Taxonomy (NCBI): domain Eukaryota; kingdom Metazoa; phylum Chordata; order Ceratodontiformes; family Protopteridae; genus Protopterus; species Protopterus annectens. The sequence continues at coordinate 468,944,883 of NC_056749.1, read as the reverse complement.
TTGTAACTTTTACTGGTGCATCCGGTACCTCGGCTTATGCCTTCAAGGAATAATTTATACACCACATGGCTCATATTTTTATACCACACTTAATTGAATAAATTAAATTAATTAATACATGATGAGAATCAATTAACAAATTCACAAAGTGCAAGTGCAAAAGTTAGTGACAATGCATTCAACCAAAAATCCCAATGCACATATTAAAAATAAAAATACATTTGGTTTATTATAATTACCTATATCTCACCTCACATTCATATTAATATCCATATTTAATCCCATAGGATGTAAAGTGCCAACATTAATAATACATTCTGTGCTTTTGAAGGAGTTTGTGTTTTTGTATTCTAAAGTTTGAATGCAGCCAAGCAAACCTCCTTAAAACCGTACCAGTGGCCATAGCCCTGAAAGAATTATCAACAGAGTCTTAAACACACTGCAAACAATGAGTGACCTATGCAATAGAAGAAACTGTAGATAAAACATTATTCATACTTATTCATACTTTCACAATATGTCAGAATAAACTTCAACATACTAGCCTGGCCATTTAAAATTCTGATATTCTAATTCATTGTTTTTGTACCAGTTGTATATCACCTGTGTTTATGCTTGTGAAATGATGTATATTAAAAATGGGTTCAGGCGCCTAGCCAGCGAGCCATTTCCCTGTGGTACATTTGACTGGGGACACATGGCTGAAGTGACATTCAGCTGCAGTGAAATATGGCTGTTTGCAAATTCCCTGTGGACAAAGAGAAGCACACCCTGCCATGCTCACAGCTTTAATAACCAAATGAATGGTGGCAGAAGAAGTAATGAGTGTTGTGCTCAGTGTACAGTACATACTTATGTAACTACAATATGTAGAAGTGTGCTACAGCATGAAGGAAATCCTGCAGGATACTGTAGTCACATTTATGCTCAAGTATGTGTTTTAGGTAATGTTCCCTAGACACTGTGAAGGGGGTAGTGGTCCACACACTCCAATTATAAAAGCACTGCCCATTGTGCACTGCATTTTTACTGCCACTGACATGCCCTTTGGCCAGCCTGCTGCTGATGCCTGCCATATTGCCTACTGTCTCATGTTCCCGTGGGGACTATGGACATTGCTTTCCCCCTGTGCATTTGGTTATTGAAACTGTGGGCATGGCAGCGTATGCTTTTGTTTGCCCACAGGGAATTTGCAAACAGCCTTATTTCTCTGCAGCTGAATGTTACTTCAGGCATGTGTCCCCAGTCAAATGTACCACAGGGAAATGTCTCACTGCCTAGGCGCCTGAACCCATTAAAAATAAACAATAAAGAAATATTATTGAAAAAAAATTCTGATATTCTAAGTTACTGAAGTCTGCCCATATCTATCAAAAAAAAGAGAATAGGACAGGAATTAACTAAGTGCATAACAGCAGAGAAGTTAACTAAAGTTATAGCTGTTGGGTCAGGTTTGGGAATAGTGTATACAAATTTAAAAGATTGAGGAACTGTATACATTCTGTCTGCCTTTTTAGTGACAGTTGGTTGACTTTCAGGAAAACTGGAGGCAGTAAGACTCATATCCTCTAAAGCAGAGAGGACAGGAGGAATGGGTGCAAGTTCTGGAAGATTCTTCTGTAACAATTCATAGTATTTTTTTTTTTTTTTAGTCACAAAAGTCAAGCCAAACATGTCACCTTGCTCCTCTTACTTTTGCTTGGTCTCTTCCAATTCTAAAACTGTAATAGTTCTGTACATTCCATGTAACTATTGTAATTTTAAACCTCATTACTATGTAACTATGTAAAGCTTCGTATTAGCTATGAAAATGTGTGTGCTATGTATACAAATTATACTTGTTTGTTTGATCTGTGGAGCTTTTCTTCCCAGGCATCTGTTGAAAATGGATGTGTATCCAGTTGGACTTTCACAGTCAACAAATGTAAAATAAAATACATACATTTTTTGAGGGACTGAGTAATCTCAGTGTTCTCCCACTGAAAACACTGGAACATTCTAGCAACAGTCTTAGAGAAAGAAAACCCCCCACAGAGAGAATCAGAATGAGAGCTCTCCTCTGAGTCTGAATCAGAAATCTGAGGACAAAATCTCGAATCCATCCGTGAATCTTCCTGTTTAGATTCAGAATCTTGAATCTCTTCAGGAAAGTAGGCATCCCTTTCTTTTACCAGTAACTACTCTACAGGAAAGATCAGTAGCCTGAATCAAGTCCTGAGCCAGTCCAGTAAACTACTCCTATCCAAAGAACTTTGAGGTGGAGTAGATACATGCTTGGTTAAAAAAAAAAAGAAATATATATATATATATATATATATATATATATATATATATATATATATATAGCCAACCATGTTACTAATGGCAGCAGCTGCTTCCCCAGGGAGGAGCACAGCATTCTGACACAGTACAGAAACCTTCCCTGTTTCCTCTCCCAGGACCTACAAGAGTGGTCCCCTCTTAAACTGACGGGACCTCGACAGCTACCGAGAATGTGGCTAACTCCCGGTCCATAGTGGCTGTAAGTGTTGCACCAGAGTGATCTGGGGTAAAAGATGAGTAGTCTGAGATACAAATGGCCACTTCAGAGTCCGTCACCGGGGGCTGAGGCAAATTGTGAGCCTGCTGTTTTGGCAAAGGCTGTTTTCTCAGCTTTTTCTTTTTATGGCTAAAAGAAGTACTGACCATGGGAGTTGACAGTATGTTCCATTGTCAAGCCAAAAGTGGTGCCTCTATCTTGAGGAAAACAAGCAACAGTGCCAGTAAAACTACCAGTCCACAAAAGTTACTTTACCAGAAAAAAATATAGTAAAAAGCACTTTCAAACACTATGGCAGCCCTGCAATCTTCAATAAACACAATTTCTCCACAGAAAATAAATTATCTGTTAGATAACCTTACTTTTAAACTGATGAGTGTTCCATTTAAAAATACATTACAGTTTTCAGACAATCCATTAAAACATAGCACTCCTAGCTTTAAAATAAATTTCCTGAAGAGGAAATTTGTAAAACATCAGTAAAAATAAGAAAATGGAAGTTTTTTTTCCCCCAAAGGGAATTTATCTGCCCAGCTAAGGAAAGCACAAGCCAGCTGTTCATCCTTTAATACCTCAGACAAGTGTTTTCTTGTTTGGCAGTAAAGCTCTGAAGGGCTTCGCTCCCAAACTTCTTTTCTTAAGCTCAGCTTGAGCTGCTTGAGAGTTTGGGCATTTGGAAGGTGCCCTGATGTGTTGGAAGCTGCCCAGCTGTTATATTCTTGACAGGATATAACCCATATAGCTAAGGCTACTGCAGCAGTGACCAATATGAAGAGCATCCTATTTTCAGGAGTGCCCCAAGGAGAAGAGCTCCGGCAGTGGTAATATAACATTTACTAAGTTATTGAAAAGAAAAACACCAACAGTGAGGACATATTGCAACAGTCAACACTGTGAATTCAGTACTCGTGTAAAGTTATAGAAAAGGTCACACATTAATGACTGCACCCTTTAACACACTGTGTCACAGAATTAAAAGCCAACACTTTATTTTAGTGCTTCATCTCTCAAGTTTTAGCAACTATGTCAGAGTAAAACAAGCTTGAAAAAGCTGATTTATGTATCCCTCTTACAGAATTGTGACAGCAAGCAAGCTGATCCAACCTAGTAAAATATTCCTTATAAAATGGTGGTGCACTGGTGGAGAAGTTTGTTTTGGTGGCCCTTTATTATTAATGTTATTTAACGCAGAACTGATAAAGATATTATGACATAGTTGCCATTGATTTTCCCATCTGTCTAGAAGCAGTTCTAAATCATCTCCTCTTTCATTAAGTATGACATGATCAAGAAAAAAATACAAACACACACACACACACACACACACACACACACACACACACACACACACACACACACACACACACACACACACACACACAAACACGTTTCCTATTCCTGTAGATCCTTTATGACAGCATGTGAGTTCGACCTACAAAAACCTTACAGCTGTTACAGGTTGCAATGTTGAGCACACATAATTATTACAAGTGTATATCATTGCTTCCTAATGTATATGAACATGTAGTGTATGAATATTGACGTCTTCCTTGTTTAGAAACATTGTAGGCACATCCCATATCTAAAAAGTGCTCTTGTTTCAGTTGATTTTAGTTATTTGGCTGTCACAGGTTTCCTACAGTATGTTGTTCAGATTATATTTCCTTTTATATGTGATCACTGTTATTGTCCTTACTGTAAAGCAAGCCATGGCATTACTACTCTGTATCTCAGTGATTGCATCCTCTTTGCCATTCTTAACTTCCCCATTTCATAATTTTCAAACTGAGGGGAAACTTTTCATTCTTGCCTCTTTTAAAACAGATTCTGCTACTTGTGTTTTGTAGAATTCAGGGCAAAATAACCAATCAGTACAGTAATGTATTTTTTCCTAATATTGTATCATCTAGTACAAATTTTAACAGTGTTAATTGTGTTTTCTTGAAAGCACTAAAGATGTGCATTGCTGGCTTGTAAGTTGGAAAATCCACATCTGCATCTTTCCTATAAACATTGGACTTCAACTTTTTAGTGTCCTTGTGTATTTCCAATGCCTCATGCAAAAATTGTATTTAAGAACATTATGATGTGAATGAAAGAAACTCTGCAGCATTGTTCATACCAGTTAAACCTTTATTCAAACTTGTCCCGAGTACTTAATTTTATGATAAAAAGTATTTATGAAGTGGCCATAAAACCCCAGTCTTTGTTGGTAGAATCATAAATGTTTCCTTTCCTTTCACTAAGGGTGATATTTATAAAGCTGGTGCTAAAGCTGCTTCCATAGAATGGCAAAAGTATTTCCCCTGGAGCACAAAGTATTTTTCAAAATGAAGATTGACAATAAAGATATTTCATTTTGAGATAAACATTTATGTACAAACAGGTATTCCCTCAGCATTTCAATTTTAAATCCTGTAGAACAAGTATGTGTAGGTTTTTAATATCAGAAGTAGCTAACATGTCACTACTTGTTACAAGATGTTTGTTTCTCAAGGAAATGCCAGTACTCCACTAGAAAAGCTCATGAATGTGGAGCCACACTATCAAGAATATACGAGTGTACATAGCTAGCAGTAATGTCCCAGCATCCTTTGCTGAAATAATTGGTCTGAGCAATAGGATTCTTGCATGCTTTAAGTATAAAAAGATAACTTTGGAGGAACAACAGTTAAAACATGGCAGACTTCAGAAGAAATTATGTCGTTCTCAAAATGTTGAAGTACGGCTCTGTCAGTGTAGTTGTATAATTTTTCATCTGCCAATATACTAATGCAGCCATACTATTTGTCCACATCCATAAGTACCAGATCTCCCCCTTAACTGCTTTAATAACTGTTTTATTAGTGTTATTGGTTGATTCATTCAGAAGATTACAGTCTCGCTCTGTTTTGCTAACTTGTCTTTACTTGTGCACTCTCCTTAATAAGGCTCATACTCTAGCTTCACATCTTTTGTCAAACATTGCAGTGATCTGATTTAAAAGACTGAAGGGATTTATTTTTGAAATGCACATATTGCTTACTGATATTAGTGTTGCAGACTTCAAAATATCTTTAAGATTTAATTTTTGTGTGACAAGTTTCATTTCTTTTGAATACCACACTGGTCCTTTACACTGGAACAAAGTTAAAACCTTTTCCCTTCTTTTGTATTTATCCTGCAAAATAGAGGTACTTAAACACTTGAAAGTTGGAGTTTTTACTATGTTTTACAGTAACCACTAGAGCTATGGAAACAATGTTGTTCTCACCCTCTGACCATACTACTACCTTTTTTGATGCCTGTGCCAGTAAATCCTCTATATAATGGTTTCTTGGATCCTGAAATAAATCTGTGCCCTTCTTTATGCCTTGTAAATAGTGTGGGAATTCCAGACGGTTGTATAAAAATGAATCCATTCTCAGACTGTTTGTTTTCTACTTCTAATCTCACGGATATCCTCACTGGTGATGTGCATTCTAAAAACAACTGAGAATTCCTACTTCTCTGGTTAGATCATCAATCCCATGATTCCAGGATCATGGTTAGATGAGGTACTGACCTACTAGTGCATGGCCTGCCCTATTAATAGTTTTAGTGCTCACTGACAAACTTCTTCATCTTTCAAGCAATAACTTTTTTCATATTTATCTAATTTAATGAAAATAGTATCACAAGATATTCTAAAATGGTCAAACTGCTGTTGAATTTTCTCTCATTTGTCATAGACCTGCAGCCAACTGATTTATGATTACTGTTCTTGTAAATCGGTTCCATTACATTGCACCCTGTTTTGTCAATTAATGCTATTAATTCTTGGGCCATCTTGAGCCTTTGTCTAGCCCATTTGGAAATTTGCTAACTCAGAGCCTCTTAGGAAGTCTTCATCTGATAAATTGTCCCACTGAACAGATTTCAATTTAAGTTCACAAATGTCACATTTTCCTTAATGAAGTAGATTCTCCTCAATATTCCCAGCTACCAGTCTGGTGCTTGGTGGTGGTAAAACAAGAATAAAGTCTCCAGGGTGGCTTCACTTGTGCTGTAGTTAGTCACCATACTCTGTGCTGTCCAGTCTGTCTAATCTGTGTTTTTTCTGTCACCACCTCATCCTCTTCTGTTCTCACTGATGTACCATTCACCTTGTTATTAACTGGTCTAAAACCACAGAGTTTCTCAGGAAAGGTATGTAGGAATAATTGTCATGGTCTGTACCAGGGATTATCAGAAGTGCAACCAAAAACAAAAGCACAGAATGCCCATGGAAATTGCTTGGGGGGAAAAAAGCAAAATGTTCACATCGTATTGAGTTGCAGAATTAACTCTCTTTATTTGAGTACTTTTTGATGCCTTTAACTTCTAAATATTTAGATTAAGATGGAGTTGGTAGTGCATCATATATGTCCAAAAGTGCTTCCAACTCTCCTCCTCTTTCATCATTTTTGACATGATGCAGAAAAAAGTATATTTTTAAAGGATGAACATATTAGAGTATCTACATAAAGTATTCCTTTTATATATATATATTTTTAGCAGCATATACATGCTTATAACCCCTTTGTTAATAGCTTGCAAGATGTTATACCTCCACAGAATGGCTTACAACTTGTGAAGTACACATCATTGTCATCAACCCCCTTTTCATATTTTCTACATGGGGTCAGGTGTTGTGCCAACTATCGCTGTCTCTCTCGATTAAATGCCACTCTTCCTACCTTCCTTGATACTCCTGTCTATTACAGATCTTCTGTCACACAAACCATACAACTCTTTGCTGGATGCCTTTGTTTCCTCCTGCCTTCTTCCAGTCTGTCTCAAAACATTTTCACCAGATTGTATTCTGCTTTTCTGCACATGTTCCCTGGCCACTATAATATGTTCTCTTTGAGCTATTCCACAGTTGGAGCTACTTTGGCTTCTGCTCATCTTTCTCTCCATGCTGCTATGAGTACCCTCAGGAGCTATTTCTCCCATATCTTACCCAGCATTTTTATCATATTTCCTTAGTGCTGTTCTAACTTGTATTGTGGGCTCCTCCCCTTCCCTCATAGTAGGTTGTATCGGGGCAGTACAGCTTTGGTGGAAATTTCTTCATTCAGAAGCTGCAGGAAGTACTCCTTCCATCTGCCTTTGATTTCCTGTGGACTGGTGACCAGGTTGTTGCTAACATCCCTTATAAAGGGTGTTTGATTATCATCTTTATCTTTCTGTCTTTGCCTTGCAACCTGATAGAGTTTCTTTGTGCCATCTACTGACTCGCTTACTAGAAGCTGGTAGAGTGCCTCTGATGCCCTTCTTCTGCCACTGAAATTCCTTTATTAGCCTCTCTGTTAGCCAACCAGTATCCCTTTTTATTTTAGTCTGTCTTTTCTCTCTCCTGCTTTTTCCTGTACTCCTTTCTTTTGATGACCTCCTAGACTTGTGCATTCCACCACCAGCTTTCCTTATACACCATATTTCTATACCTGACTTGGCTACATATGTATTCTATAGTCCTCACACATGCTGTTTTGAGGTGCTGCCATTCTTCATTTCCACCTATTTCCTTTTCTTCTTGGGTATTAGAGCCCTGAGTAATTGCTTGGACTGTTGTGCTTTCTCGCCAGTCAACTTCAGGTCATCAGCCTGGTCTCTGTTGACCTTCAAACCTTCTCTGACCATTGTTTGCAGCTGATGTGAAGTACACCACATGAAAAAAATGACAACTGTATCTTGGCTTTGTTCCCCAGCTTTATCATCATGTAGTACGTGAATATTGTAGTCTTTGTTAATGCAGTGACAATGTGGGTACATGCCACAGTTAGACATGCCCTTTTGTCTAATGTACTCTTCAGATTCCAGTCATTTTACCTGTGAAAACTGGTTTACTTTCCACTGTCTAGTATGCCTCTGGATTCCTTTCACTTATTTTTCTAGCTGCTTTTAATATTTATTTTTACTTTCCCATATATTACTATCCACATTGTTATCCAAAACATTGACATTACTATCTCGGATGTTTCTCCACATTTGCTGGTATTAACTTCTCCATTCATCCTTTCCGTAATGCAGGGTTCTGCAATAATTCCTTAGTGATCTCAACAAAGGCTGAGTTAGGGTCAGCTGATAGATCAGGAAGTAGGTTGTCCGATGTTTTATGTGGGATGAAGTGGAAAGCACCATAGTACTACTTAGAGAGGAGTGAGACTGTTAGGTATTTATTAAAGGATGTGCTAGCAGGAGACAAATTGCCCTACTGCATAAGAAGGTGAATGCATCGATATTTTCAGGACGATGGGGAATGGAGTGAGCAGCAGTAAGGATGGAGAAGTTGCTATCACTTTTGAATTTTATCCAGTTATTTGCTCTTAGAGATATACAGTGTTATACTGTGGGAGGTATGGCCTGATGTCAGATGAGAGGTTCTATTATTTGTAAGCCTAACTGTATCTTTTAAAGAAGAGTCTATGTTTGTGAGGATGGAAGAGCAATAGGGGAGAGCAGGGTGGAGAAAAGCAGTAGTAGTGAGCTTGGCCTTTGCTGTTATAAAGTTTTTAATTCAACAATAGCCTAGTTTCTAGTCGAATTTGAGGACAGCTATATCACTGTGGTAGTAGCATTTTTGGTGGGAGGTCAAGACAAAGATCTAGGAATATGAAGTTTAGAACTAGAGCAAGTTGGATTTGGTTATGTGTAAGTTGAATGATACTGAAAGTGGCCAGGTTTTGGTATCCAGTATGAAAGAGTATGACTTTTTTTGTTGTTGTTTTGGTATTTAACTTTAGGACAGCATTGTTCATTTTCAGTTGAATGGATGTGAATGTCTTTCATAATGAGTTTTTTATTGCATCAATATTGGAAGAAAAAATACTATGATACTGGTATTTTGACAGTATTTAGGCATGCCACTGATGACTATAGCAATGTAGTGGTGGACGAAGGACACAGCCTTGAGGTGCACCAAGATAAAGAATATGAGGTGAGATTTGTTCATACCATCTAACTGTTTGTGTGTTCTGAAAAGTAGCTTGTGAACCATTTTGGTCTTGAGAAAGTGAGGCTAAGGCTGGAAACTTTAGGCATAAAGAATCTGCGGTTGGCTATATGAAAGCCTTTCAACAATCTGGAAGTGTAACCTAGGCTTGGGCAATTGTCATTAAAGTGTAATCTAACTTGATTAGTGAAATTAAACACTGCAGGTTCATTTCCATGTCATGGCTGAAAATGATGTTGACACTCAAAGTAAATTTTGTTTTTGTGTGTGGTGTGATAGCAGTTGGGTATAAATAGACTTTTCGTGGATTTCTCACCAGAGTGGGATGCATCAGTATTGTCCAAGACCTGTCAAGGGATTGCATTTATGGAGTAATATGGTGAATATTTCAAGACTGAGATACATGGCTTTCTTTACAGATGCAATGAGTACTTAGACATAGGCTTTTGTCATTGAGAGTGGTAGTTAACTTCTTGAAATCAGTGTTGTGAGAAGTAGTAGTGAGGCTACTTTGCGTTTGTTGGATTATGTCAGAGAAATGTTGGCAGAGTTTTTAGAAACTTCTAGAGGAGAGCTATGATGCCTTGGGGTTGAAGTTGCACTGGGGATATTCAGGAGTTTATGTAATTCCAAACCTTTTTATTTTCTTAGTGGGATTCTTGCTAGGATGTATATTTCTCTTTTTTGCTCCTTTATAATGAGGGACCTCACCACAGAGCTGTTTATAGTGGGTAAGGTGGTGGCTGGGAAGATTAGATAGCTGGCACTAGTGCCACAGAATGTTATGTTCATTCACTATTTTGAGTAAAGAATGTGTGAGCCAGGACTGATATTTTTCCTGTTTTTATTGAGCTCTGAAAAATTCAACCCATTCAAAGCTATCACTAGTATATGGTTGCATAAATGGCCTTGACCCCTCCCCGAAGAGAATTCCTTAAGTTCCTTTCCTGCAGTATCTTGTTTGCACTCCTTCTTTATGCATCAAAGTGAACAAATAAAATACTGAATATGCAGCCTGCCTGTCAGTCCAGTAAAGCAAAAAATACTTTCTGTAACTTGGTTGCTCTCACACATGGAAATATTTTGGATTTCCAGCACCAACAAACTTTACATTAAAAGCAAAAAGCTATTGTCCATGAAAACAAAGGCAAGACCCGAACAATGGAAATGCACCCTCCTCAGCCTCAGCAGGCAAATAAGACAACTTGTCAAATTCTCTAAGGGCCTGTTTGAGAAAAACTTGGCTAATGCAGCCAAGGATAACCATAAGGCCTTTTACAGCTATGTACATAGCCTAAAAGCTAGGGACCAAGCATGCGCAGGACTAGTGACCGACGGTATCATACAGGCTGACTGCAGAGATAGTGAACCTGCTAGTGGATAGGTTTGGTGAATATTTCACCCCCCCATCCCCTCCAAAATTATCACAAACCTCATCCCAACCTCCCCCCCACCATACATATCTGAAGAACAGGTCATCAAAGCCTTGTCCAAGGCAGAAAACATAGCCTCTATGGGACCAGACGGCATCCCAGACTGTCTTCTAAACATGCTAAAACAAGAACTAGCATCACCACTATTTACCCTTTATAATCATAGTATAACCAAAGGCATTGTTCCTGTGGAATGGAGAACAGAAACAGTTATTCCCCTCCACAAAGGTGGCCTAGCAACAGACCCAGGGAATTACACACCCATAAGCCTGATAAGCCTCATCTGTAAGGCCATGGAAAGTATCACTGTGGACCTCATAAATAAGAAGATAGTTGACCTCTAAACCCTGGATCCTACCCAATTTGGCTTTGTCAAGGGCAGATCCTATCTGTTAAATCTTGCAGATTTTTTTGAAAATGTGACCAGGGTCATTGATGAGGGCAAATTGGTGCACACAGCATACCTCGACTTGGCAAAGGCTTTCGACACAATCCCACACTCGGGCATTACCGATAAGCCTGGCAAACTGAATGTAAACCACTTTGTTGTAAGATGGGTTGCTAACTGGTGCACAAACTAGACACACAATATCAAAGTGGGCAACTCCACATCAACCAGCAGACCTGTTAACAGTGGGGTGCTACAAGGGTTAGTGCTGGGCCCCCTACCATTTGGTATATACTTCTCAGAAGTTCAGGTGAAATCTAAGGAGTTGTGGCTGACCAAGTTTGCAGTTGGCTACAAAAGTGGGTGCAGTTATTGAATCCCCAAATGATGTCTGTATACTCCAGGAGAGTCTTACACAGTCCAATGACTGGTGTCCGAGTCGGTTTCAAACTGAATGCAAACAAATGCATCATCATTCCCTTCAACACACACAATGTGCCTTCACACTACCAAATCAACAACAATACCTTAAGTACCCATGAAGTGGTAAAGACTTGGGTTCACAAGTTGACCGCGACCTTAACTTTGACCACCATGTGTCTACTGTATTAAGGAAGGCTTTCTGCATAGCTCACTTAATTTGTAAATGCATGTTCATAGAGGGGAGGATTGAGCAAAACATTTACAATTATATGTTTACTATTTATCCTAGATACCCTTGTTTGTTCGGTATACCTAAGATCCATAAGGATATGGCAAATCCTCCTATGAGACCTTTAGTTGATGGTCGAAGTTCACCCACTTACCCTTGTGCAAAAGTTGTAGACTCAATTTTACAAAAATACTTGATCAAGGAACAACAACTATGTAAAGATTCGTGGTCATTCCTTAAAAGAATAGACAGCTTGGAATTTAACATGGATTATAATTTCCTAACAGTTGATGTGAAGGATTTATATACATATATACCCCAAGATGTAGGAATTGAATGGGTAAGCCTTGTGTTAAAGAAAAATGGTGCTTCTGCTAATGAGATAGCACTGGTTACAGAATTATTGGAAATTATTTTGTACAACAACTTTTTCATGTTTGGTGAAAACTTTTACCTACAAAAAGTTGGTGTAGCTCTGGGCTCCCCATGTGGGGCAAGTATAGCAAATTCAGTAATGGCTCATTGGGAATCTGAATATGTATTTAAGAACACAAGTACTAATGACTCAATTATTTATTACACACGTTATTTGGACGATATTTTCATCCTGCTTAATGGAGATGCTGAAATTAGTAACTCCATTTTAAAAACGTTTAATGAGTCAACTCAATTCCTACAATTTACAGCAACTTTCAACAAGGAAGCCATAGCATACTTGGATATGTGGTTATCTAAGAATAGTGATTTAGGTGGTTATGTAGCTAACATCTATAGGAGGAGTACTTATTCCAACTCCTTCTTACATTTTTCAAGTTGCCACCCTCATTACCAGAAGCGCTCTGTGGTTAAAGGGCAATTAGTGAGAACTGCACGGATTGTAAGTAATGATCAAGATTTTGTGAAAGAATGTCAATTACTGAAATCTATGTTTTTACACAGAGGGTATCCAGTAAGGTTATTAGATGTCTTAATTAAGGAAGTTCACCACAAGAGACTCAGTGGGATATATAAACCATTGCTGGGGTCTAAACAATCAACCATTGAACTGTCAAGTTCAGTGTTTGACTCAACTGTCAACATGGCATGTAGTCCTGTAATTAATACACAAACTGAAGTAAGCTTTATTACCACATTCAACTTGCACAGTTATTTTTGTTTGGATATTATTAAGAAAAATTGGGGCTTATTTAGAACCAACCCTACCATCTTTGTAAAAATGGGTGCTAGACCTCGGGTAACATTTAGGAGAGGCAGGAATCTGAAAGATATACTTGAACAGCAATGGCGTTTTTATCCAAAAATTTCAGGGATGTTTAAATGCCAAAGTTGCAATTATTGTAAATTTGTAGATAATACACACTCAGTAACAGCAGGTGATTTCCACATCAGATTAAGATCAAGATTTAATTGCAACTCGAAGATGGTCATTTACATAGCAACATGTCAATGTTGTCCTGCATTCTACGTAGGCAAAATGGAGCATAGGCTCTGTGAAAGGATTTATGAACATCAGTATGCCATTAGTAAGAAAAAGCAGGACAACGCTTTAGCCAAGCATGTCCTGTCTTATATGGACCATAGATTTAAATTTTCAGTCATAGACCAGGTGAATTTAGACATAAGAGGTGGCCCGGCACCCTTACATTTAGAAGAGCTAGAATTAGTATGGCAGATCAAACTAAATGCCTATAAGTATCCTGGGTTGAATGAAACATGCTACATAAGTAGTGTTCTCAAGTAGAGTCTAAGGCGATGATGCTGTGACTAGCACTAGTTAGTTATGGTTTAAAAAAATTGTATTCACTACGTTCAGTGCTTTTTAAATTATTAGACTATGTATATTTATTTGTATTGTTAATATTTTGTTGAAAGCATGATACTTTGGCACTCTGTCTTGTGTTCGTTAGCTTTTTAAATTGTATAAATTATATACGTTTATTTGTATTAGCGTTAAGCTTGTATGTAGTTAAGAAGACTTTAAGAAAGTGGTTAAGCAATGAGAGAGCTGTGATTGGTTCAACAGTAGCAGCTGTGACTATTTATACGTTTTTAAATATTGAAAATGGTTTCTGAAGAAGTTTGCTTATTTTAGCAAACGAAAAGCGCTTCAAATAAAAAGTTTTATTAAGTTTTGGCTGGTTTGTGCTTTTGACGAGCTACAGTGACCATATTTTACCTGTGAATCCCCAAATGATGTTAGTATACTCCAGGAGAGTCTTACACAGTCCAATGACTGGTGTCCGAGTCGATTTCAAACTGAATGCAAACAAATGCATCATCATTCCCTTCAACACACACAATGTGCCTTCACACTACCAAATCAACAACAATACCTTAAGTACCCACGAAGTGGTAAAGACTTGGGTTCACAAGTTGACCGCGACCTTAACTTTGACCACCATGTCAAGTATTAAGGAAGGCTTTCTGCATAGCTCACTTAATTTGTAAAGTGAGAGAGTTCATTGGACCATTCCACTGCTTGTTTACGATCCTTGAAGTAGCTCTGAAACTATTTTACTGTGTTACGCGAGAAGCCTAAATTAAACAGTGTGCTCAAATGTAAGGGCCGAGACACTGTGTCAAAGGCCTTGGAGAGTTCAAGGAATACCGAGGCTGTATAGCATCCTGCATCACAGGCCTTGTTCACAGTATCTGTAAAAGTTAATAAGGCTGTAGCTAGGTTAGAAGCCATGTTGGGTTTTGGTTAAAAGTTTGTTTTGCAATAGATATATCATTACCTGCTGATGGATACCTCTCTCGAGAATTTTGGATATGGGTGACAAGATGAGTATAGGACAAAAATTGGATAGATCAATAGAGTTGCCTCCTTTGTGGATGGGGGTGATGTGAGATTGTTTTCATATGGTAGGTACTTCTGATTTGGATAAAGACCTATTTATAAGGATACTGATTGGGTAGGTGACTGAGTTGGCAGCCAGTTTAAGGTAGTGTGGTGGAAGATTGTCTCTGAGGTTTTTAACAAAGAACATCAAGGGGACTCCAGCACATGCCATACACAGACCAACTAAAGTTCCTGTCACTTTACTCTGTATCATATAGACTTCTCAGGGGACACTTATGTCTGACTTACAGAGAAATCTCAGACCCAGACCTAATGAACTTGATCCATATCAGTAAGTCAGACAGGACTAGGGCCAACACATTCCATGGACCTAAATATGGCCTGTAACTTAAATAGGACATGATGGAGGGACAGATTTATCTCCCAGTGACGGCCACATCTTTGGAAGAGGATACCAATTCATGTGAAACAGTGCACCTCTATGACACTTTCCAATTGGAACCTGGAGGAGTGGATGAGGCACCATAAATTCTTACTGGAAATAATGCGCACAACCCTCCTGGGCATGGACAGTCATTACTAAATGCAATCCTGGACATTAACTAACATTTCTATGGTATTACATTGGATGAAATGGTTAGGCTTGAAATGACCTCCAGGTCGATAGCATAGTAATCTCTTATGATCCTAAATACAGAAAATTAGCCTGTAACGGAGTGGATCAAGATCCCACTTTCCATTTAATGCAACTAACAATGGCTCTGTTTACTTATTATACTAAAATTGTCAATTTTAGGACCACACTGAACACGCACAATAAAATTCTGTTGGAAATACATCTCTCTCTTTCTGTTGCCTCTCTCTTCTTTTGAGCAGTGGCATTCAGAACTACTACTACTTTGATCTCTCACTCCAACAGGACAGAGATAAAACTGCCAGTTCATATTTTTTTATTGCACTTGCAATTCCTTGCCATCCAGGTCATCCTTTCCTTGGGGACACTAGACCCTGCAGTGGCTGGGAAATAAATCTGTCCCTCCAGCATGTCCTATTGAAGTTGCAGGTCATATTTAGGTCCATGGAATGTGTGTCCCTAGTCCCATTTGATTTTTGATTTATAGTGATATTTAATTCAGTCTGAGTGTTTTGCCATCTGTGTTTGCTAAGTATCAAGTCTCTTCTTTCTCCCCCATTGCCCATTTGTCCCCTCTCTGCACCTCACCTTACATCACTCCACAGGGAACTCCAGTTCTGTAGCAGAAGTTAACCTTGGGACACCTATTCCTTTATTTAAATAGTATTGGGGTGAAAGTCAGCTGGAGGAAGGGCCTTCATCCGTATCACCACTTGGAATTAGGCCATCAGGATATAGGCCAGCACCTGAAACTTTCCCAGACTGCTGTTGTTCCTCCCATTTGCTTATAATCCTAAGTACATAACTCCTACTTCATATCTCTAACAGCACATGAAAGGAAGGAAGGCAGGCATAACCAGGAGCAAATACCTTTACTCAGAATCATCCCCAAACACACAGAAATTGTCAAATTGAAGTTAGAAATGGTGGATAAGGCTAGTGACAAAGATAAAACTGCCAGTACAGTTCTGGTGTTATGGTAAGTGAATTATCTTCATATTTGATATTGGGAGTACCATTTCCATCTCTAGTAGGACAGAGTCCTCAGCTAGATTTCTTGGGTGGTTATTCAGAGCATTTTTTTTAAAGAATGGTTGGTCCAAAGGAAGACAGAAATCACATCCAGGTCATAGTGTCTTGTAAAGCTGTTAATGATGATCACATACCAGCCAAACAGATCTCATCCACCGAGGTGTGTTTTTGGAAGTTCAGAAGACATTCAAGCCTGGTATTGCAGTTATGGTGTCACCTGATGATTTGAATGTCTGTTTTTCTTCAGTACCCTTATCTCTTTAGAACTCTTCAGCTCAAACCCAGCGGCAACTGGTGACTTCAAATCAAGGGGGGGGGCTGCAGGAGACAGCTGAATTGGTGGGGTCAATAGGAAGGGGTGCGGCCAACTAGAAAGGGGAGGAGCTATGCTCAAAACCACAAAAAGTGTAACTTTAATTAAATACACTGCCCTGGGTGCCAAACCATCATTATGAAAGTCCAATCAAGACAAAATGAAGTGTAGAAGAAAAAAATATTTTAATGCATTGGCTGTATGACAGCTTACTTAATATCTGGATGGAAACAAAAAGGTTGTGAGGCATGAAGAAATAAATTACTTTTTAAATACATTACTGGAATGCCAGTCAAAATCAAGTATAAGAAAAACAACCAACACTCAACTCAAACCACTTCTCCTTGCACTGCAGTTCTAATTATAATTTATATTCAGCTTTATTAAAGTACCAAGTAACATGCTGAAAGTAGCAATCCCTGTGATACCCCCACTTGTAAAAATGTTTCTTATCCAAAAAAGACCTGCTGCCTGACAACTATCTACTTGTTTCATGGGGAAAACATGACCAAAGTCAAAAATGAAAAGCAAACAAGAAACAAGCTCAAGATCCATTGCTTAAAAGATTACTGCACAGGTTATGGACCACACATGATAGATTGGCATTCTGTTTAGTTTACAGGTAAAGCCTGCAAAGATGACTGCAAGTCTCCAACAAATGTCATGAGCTTCTTAAAATATTGTAATCCTGTCCTTTATTACAAATACTGGCATATGCATTTCAATACCCAAGGCTTATACGTTATATAGTTAGGTAAGTATTCTCTACATGGCAACAACAGAAAGGCTTTCAATGTTGGCAGTTCTTTAACAGTATGCTTATTAAAGCTTACTTGTATCTTACAATCTCAGGCAAGCTTACCTGATGGTCATTAAAGCATTGTTACTTAAACACAGAGCAATATGCACTTTCTGAATAATAATAAGCATAAATCAACAGTAAAAAAATATGACAGAAACCAGAACATTCTGCAAAACCAAGGACAGATGAAAAGCCACTGTAGTACTTGTGTCTACCATGGATGGGGGGATACTCTGCACATTTATACTGCATAACTGCTCCTTGGCTTGCTTGGACACATCCAGAGTCACTACATGGGGGAGTGTGGTGCAACAAGTATGTCACAATTTGAAATGTCTCTGGTTGACTGTGATGGCCCTGACACATTTGTCATACCTCTTAACCTCAGAGCAAGAAATCTGGACAAAGCCATACATAGAAGTGGGACAAAGGCCCAAAAATAAGGACACTTTTTTAAATATTGCTCTTATAAACTTAGAAAGATAATAGAATAGTAGGTCTTGCATTAGTATGAATTTTCTGAAGGGTATGAAATCTGAAACTCAAATGTCTGTCATTATTTTCTAACTTCAGTCTTTAATGATTTGCCACTAATTTGTCAAAAAACACAATTTTTTGAAAAATGGACCAAAAATGTGATGCAACAATATAAAATAGCCACACAATACAGCTGGGAAACTGTCAAAGACAGGACACTTTTTTTAATATTAGTACTGCTAACTTGAGCAGCTGACAAAACAAAAGAATCTACATGCATTTCTGAAATAAAAGTAATCTATAACTCTGATTATTACAGTTCTTTATTAATTGTAAACCCTCCACGTTTTCTCCCAAAATTGCCATTTTGCGGAGGGATTATTAGGGGAAGAGCAACACTTTGAGCCAAAATTGGGGACAGTTGAGAGGTTTGGATATGCCCAAATTCTATAAAGCAATGTTGAGCCTGACTTTCGCCATTGCATTTTTTATAACATGTTAGAAGTACCATTTTAGCAGAAGGAATGATCTGCAAGATTTATTAGCCTCAGTCTGATTATATTAGATATGTATCTAAACATAAACATGTTGCTAAACAGACAATTTAAGTAATGTGCATGGCTACTAAAAAGAAAGGCCCTGTAACCAAACTAGAAATGCAGATTCTTTCAGGCAATGCACTCTACCTAGAAGCCTTACATACAATGTGATAATTGGCCAAACTACTGTGGAACTTTGTTGGGGAACGCCATGCAACAATTTTTTTTGCCCAGCAAACATAGACTCAGTAAATAAAATAGTGTGTAATTAGAAACTTCAAAACGATTCAATATTTCTGTCTGAGTGAGTGAGTCAAATAAACCTAACACAGAGTCTAAAATACAGAGGAAAGCTCAGAACAGAAATTGGCAGTTTAGAAGGGTTTAAGACAACAAAATAAGGCAGTATAGAAACTGAAAGGAAGGAGCCCATAATTAGAGTCAGCATGAGAGAAATAGTTATTGAAAATAAGACAGAGACAAGGAAATTGTAACATAGCTATAAGCTTCTTCCTGCTATGCCAAAGCAGTCATCTAGACATAAATAGAAGCAACACTTTATAAACAGAAAAAGTAACAGAACTCTTGAAATGGATATAAACTACCAATATCAATGGCACAAAATTTACTACCATGAATTACTCCTTTTTAAGGAAGGAGTTTGACATAGGGTAAAGTTTTTTCTGTCTTAAGGAAACAGGCAGCACATTCCTCTTCATACTCAGGCACTGATGAAAGCAATACAGACCTGGATGACCTACGAATAATGTATGTAAAATTTAAGAAAATCCACCTGGGAGACAATATAAGTAGAGCTAGAGCTTATACAACCAGAACAGAAGGGAAACGTTGGACAGAGCCCCACTTCATACTCGTACATTGAACTATAGCATAACATTCTCTGAATAGTGACTAAAGAAAAAGAATAGATAGCGAGTGATATATTTGGCAAAAAAGCCATTTAGAAACATTAGTAATGAAGGCAGATAGCTGCATTTCTGTTGATCATCTTGGGGTGGATAAGACAAAGACCAGGATTTTGCACAGATTTTACTGCCTGATAATAAAAGGGAAATAGAAAAGTCTTGTGCACCTTGAACAGAACGCCCAAAGACAGGGCCTAACCCAAGGTTTAAGAACTCTTTGATGCCTATGCCTATAGTAAAAATCACATTTGAACAAATTGCATTGGATATTATAGGTCTACTTGTGAAGTTTTTTAAAGGCTCACCAGTTTATACTAGTTAAAACAAATTCCTGAAGTAATGTCCTTTTAAGCACACAGTCAGGGAGTAGAAAGTAACACACATGCATATAATTGTATGCTAAAAGTGCACAGTAGTAATACAATTAACTAATTAAGCTTGATGATACATATATTAAATTTAAATACAGAGCTGTGCATATAATCTACTTACAAAAGGAATAAACAATAAGGTGCCCAGAAGAGACGAGGTCCAATAAACTGTAACGTATTTTATTCAGGCAGAAATAAAACAGCGTTTTCGCTTCTATAACAACAGAAGCTTCATCAGCATGTCACCAGTTACAGGCGCGCGTAATTTTAAATCCACAAGAAGCATGTGACTAGTACAACTAGTTACGGGTTTAAAGGGAAACAATACTTTTAATTACAAAAATTCATTTAAAAATAGTAGTGGGTCCCAAAAACCGGATAGGTTGTTGATTACACTTGAAAATACAACAACAAATACCTACGAAGCAAAAGTATTAAATTTAAAAATATAAAAATATTAAAAATAGTATATATAGTACTTTAAACCATGTTCAAGCACCTAGAGAACCTTAAAAACATGTAGGTCAACCAAAATACCATTTATACCAATTGGTGAACCAAGTCTTGTCACCAAGAAAAGACAAAGTGGGGATAAGCAGTGGACATTATTTAACCAAACATGTCAAAGCGTGATGTTTAAAAAGACCCCGTTGTATATAAGGAGAACCATAGCTACTTAACCTTATATAGTATTGTATAATGTTCTACAAGGGGGACTAGTTATTTTATACAAAATTGTTTTAAAACAAATTGTTTTATTTTATACAAAAAAAGGGGTGGTTTAATAATCCCATTATCTTGAATAGCTCTTGTACTTTAAAATAGAGGCTATATTACAAATAAATAATGTCCACTGCTTATCCCCACTTTGTCTTTTCTTGGTGACAAGACTTGGTTCACCAATTGGTATAAATGGTATTTTGGTTGACCTACATGTTTTTAAGGTTCTCTAGGTGCTTGAACATGGTTTAAAGTACTATATATACTATTTTTAATATTTTTATATTTTTAAATTTAATACTTTTGCTTCGTAGGTATTTGTTGTTGTATTTTCAAGTGTAATCAACAACTTATCCGTTTTTTGGGACCCACTACTATTTTTAAATGAATTTTTGTAATTAAAAGTATTGTTTCCCTTTAAACCCGTAACTAGTTGTACTAGTCACATGCTTCTTGTGGATTTAAAATTACGCGCGCCTGTAACTGGTGACATGCTGATGAAGCTTCTGTTGTTATAGAAGCGAAAACGCTGTTTTATTTCTGCCTGAATAAAATACGTTACAGTTTATTGGACCTCGTCTCTTCTGGGCACCTTATTGTTTATTCTTGTTTGCTGTTCTTCTTCAAGTACTTACAAAAGGAGCTCAGACTGCCAGTGCCACCCAGACCTCTCATAAGGGAAATCATGAGTTGAGTACCAACAGCGGCATGTTGACTTCAAGTTCAATCAGTTTACACACTCTTACCTCAAAAAAAGACTGATGAGGAGTGATTAAGGAAATTGAGACTGACTGTCCGTGTCCGACTGTCACGAACAACAAATTAAGCAAAGGCTTTTTTTTTTTTTTTTTAAGTCGCTACTAGGACTCCGGAATCTACTCCAGAAATCTTTTTCCTCCAGGTAGCAAACGCCCAAACTAAGAAAGCTGTTTGCAATCCTAATGAGTATGTATGACTCAGAATACACCTGCGTACTGTATGGTAGTAGCACTAGCAAAAAGTAACTGTCCTATCCTGCACTGCCTGCTAATACTGATTGTTTCTTGCTCTCTTTTTCAGAAAGAGAGTGAGAACAAATCAGTAGTTATCCTGCCATTCACGTCACGTACGTGACGGCGGATATGGCAGTCTGCCCCCCTTCCACTTTACTGTGCAGTTACCGCACAGTCTCCTGGGCATCACACACTGATGCAGAACTCTCCCTAGTCTGGACTGCCTTTACAGCAGTCTGATACAGCCCAGCTTGGCAGCTTAAGAGAAAAAAAAAAAAACCCGGAGCTCTCCGAGCAACGAGCATGCGCAGTTCGAGTTCTGGGACTTTGCGAGTCAGTTGGACTCGTTTTTACAGCAAGCCAGACAGTTTTTTTTTTTTTAAAGTGTTTTATTGTGAATTTGTGCAAGTTGTGTTTTCTTCACACAGCTGGGGGGGGGCTGCAGTCCGATGCCATGAGTCGTCCCTGATCAAACCTCATAGTTAAATATGAACATCATATATGTTATTGTAATATCATTCTTGCACATTCTCCCACACTTTAGATAGTTGCTTTAAGTACACCTCAGGCCAGTTTTGCTATTCATTTCTTATTTCATCTATTGTGTGTTCCATTCCTTATTCTATTCTAATTTATTTATTTATTTTACATTTGTTGGCAAGGTGTGTCCGGCTGAGCTATTGCCCTTTATCAGTGGAGGCCCGGGGAGAAAAGCTCCAAAGATATACAATGCAATAAAAATAGCAATACAGATACATTTTAATAAAAATAGCAATAGAGAACTTTGGTAGTTAAAGTACGTACGCTACATACATGTACATTGTTGACAGATAAAACAGTACTATAAACAAAAAGGAGAATGTTAAAAAAGTAGAATAAGTTGTATGTTTTGGTTTAAAAAGAGAGCTGAGTTAAATATAAGGTTTTGTATGCAGAGTAGCAGAAACTTAAAAGGTTGCATAAGAATTTCAGGGAGCGGAGTATAGAAGAAGCTTTGGAGGTTGCATAGGATGTAGTAGTTAATGGTAAGTTTCAGTAAGTTAGTTTGACTGTACTATAAAAGGTAGGTAATAATAATAATAATAATGTTTACATCATGCCCTTTAAATCCTGTCATTATTACTATAACAATCTCTGTAAAGCTTTCACAGGCTCATTGCCAATATAACTGCAGTATGAGATATTTAAAATGTTTTATAATTAAGAGCTGTGTTATACTACACATTGTATGATAATTAATCTTTGTATAGCTCAAGTTCCTTTAATGCTCTCTTTATTTCTAATTACTGTATATATTATTTGCTATTGTACTGCTACATGTATTGGACTGTTATTTTTGAACATTTTTTCCCCTGAGAATCTATTAGAAATGGATTTCCTAGCTATACACCTCACGTTAACAATCACTTAGTCGTTCATTTCCAATGAAGAAGCTATCTCTGTGTCCCTTGACTTGTACTCATCATTGTAAACAAGTCTTGTAGCCATTTCCATCTTTCTGCCTTTCCCTATACTGCTGTTATAACTCTTCACCATCTTTATGACGTCTAGTGAGGAACTGTTCTTAGACACTGTACATATTTTCTATTGAACATTTAAACACACTGCAGCCTGGTTCTATAAAACAAAGATAAGTTTACTGATCCTGGAAAACAGGTCACAGCAAAACTAATCATTTATCACTTTCCCATGCCATACCACTTCTGCTATTAGAGTATACTGAATAAAATTCTACTGAATACACTTGGCATTTGACTTCATCCCTACAAAGGGGAACAAAAAGGCTTGGATGATAGCAAGTGGTTATTCATCTGTGCAGGCCTTTGGCACACACAGCTCAAACAACGATATTAGCAGACTGTAGAAAATGGAACTTGGGCAGAAAAATGCAAAGCTAAATCATATGTAGAATAAGTAAGAAACTGCCTGCTTGCTTATACAACTGTGTGATTCAGTATCATGGGAAATAAGAATGTGATATGGAATGTACCATCTCCAAGGTTATATAAGCTCAGAGAAAAAAACACATTTCTTAGAAATAAAATTAGCATTCTCCCTTTCCTCCAAGTTGTGTAGTCTCAACAGTACAGAAAGTGCAACAAAGCAACTCCTGACAAAATGAGACATTGATAAATGAGCACACAGGAACACACAAGTGTTTGATGGAACATCAGGTACCAAACTGTATCACTCCTCAAGGATGTAGAGTGGTGACATGGCATGGAGGTCACATAAAGCAAAAGCATATAGATGCAGGCTGGCGGATGAAAAATAAGGCATATACAGAGAAAAGAGAGCATGTTAATGAAGGAAGCATGTGATTAAGGTGAGAAAAGTGAAAGAAGGAGAGAGGGCAAGAGAATCTGAGGGTAATATAGAGAGTATATGAAGTGTTAGGTGAGATATAAAAGGAAAGTGAGGAGCAGGGAACAAAGAGCTATGAATGTGGGGTCGGTTGTAAAGCACAATAAACCTAGTGATAAATGAATGCAGATGGTATTATGTCTACTTGAGTAGTTCCAATACCAGTGTTGCAGTTCCATTTGGATGTTGCTTGTGTCTTACTGCTTTGTGTAACTGATAGTACTTAGTAATATTAATGGATTTTATTCTGAGGTTATCATGGAGCTTGGCCGCTATTACTACAGTTTCCATTCTTTTTTTTTGTTTTGTTTTTGATTTAGGGATTTTCATTAATTGTTGTTGCTCTGACCTCAAGCTTCCCAAAGAGTTGCACCACTAACTGGTATGCCTGCCATTTGTTTAGAAGTATAGAATATTATGCTCCATAAACAGCTCACCACTAACATGAAACAATAATTCTGACCATTCCAATTTTCCTGTGTGACAATTAATATGTAAAATATGATTTTTCTCTGTAATAAAGCAGTACAGACCCACATACAAAAATGCACACACACACACACACACACACATATATATATATATATATATATATATATATATAGTTACACTTTAGAATCTCAAAATACTGAAATGTTAAATTTCAGTATCTCAAGACCAAAGTGTCGAAACTGCAGTTGCATGAAACTGCAGTATCCCGAAGCTGGAAATGTACAACCCTCGGTTATGATGGCGCATTAGGTATGTGTTATTTTTTAAAGGGTTTGGGGTAGGGTTTGTGAGTATGCATGTGTTTGGAGTGTGTAGTGGTGTGTTTTCTGTGTTTTGGTGGTTAGTGCGACCTTGGAGTTAGTATATATAAGTAGCGGGGGTGTGGGAGGCACAGGGGGGTAGTTTGTGTTTGCTTTTTTGTGTTTGTGTGTTTTGTTTTAGTTTATTGTAGTGTCGGGAGGTGGGTGTGTTTATTTGCGTGGTGTAGTGTTTCGCTGTTTTGACTTTCGTGGTTATGCTGTTTTGGGTTTGTAAGGTTTCGGCTTTATAGTCTCGAGATACTGAAATTTGAAATTTCAGTATTTTGAGATTATAAACTGAATCCATGTATATATATATATATATATATATATATATCTTTATAAAATGTGTGTTTTTTTCTTTGCAGGCTTTGTCACTGTAGGGTATAAGTGGTTCAACTGAGTTTTAAGAAAAGACCGACCAGAGTGCCAGGCTACTAGTGAAACATAAATGTCTTTATATGCGTTTTCTGAAACCACCTAATGTTTTGTTTTGGTAATATGCATTCACACAGAAAAAATAAATGATCCCGGACATAAAGTAAGATACAAATACTTTTTTTGAAGAATTTTGCATTAATTATATAATGCTAAAATTAAACAATGATAATCTTTACAGTTATTTGCTTCTGCTTTGAATATTTATAAATTTGTTTATTTGCTTGCATTTGGATAGCTTTGCTAAACATTTTTTATTTTATTTTTTATGGTGTCTGTTTACTTGTTTAGTTGTAAACTGAAACTGAGCTACATATATCTAAATATATAAAGCTTTGCGTTTAGGATTTGGGGAACTCCTAGCCATTTACCTGTTTTCCATCTGCCTACATTCAGTGTATAGTAGAAATGGGCAAGCTGTTTTGCCAGCAACAAGTCAGTCAGGGAAGGAAGTTATTTTTCGTGCTGGATCACATTGACATAATATTTTTTTTTCATTTTTTTTTCCTTTTCTCTTTACTTTTTAGATCAGGAACCCATTTGCTGTATTTCCTTTAAACAAATATCTCTTCAGAATATTTATTTTTTGTAGATATTAACTTCAGTGTGCTGGATTACTGATTGTCCTGTGCATTATTTTTCATCTGATTGCTTTTATAGGTGTATACTAGGCTAATGGCCCTGGAGCCTTTACAAGCCTAGCCCATAGAAGTGCCCTGGCATCCTGCCGCCCGACGTTAGTTCCCGGTGCCTCTATCGAGTAGAGCAACTGGAGTGATCCCCGGGATGAACTTTCTATTTCCCATCCACTCATCAAGAATTCTCTTGGGCTAGTGAGGTGCTCTGCTTGACATGTATGGGAAGTCTAGTCTGGAGTATGGGCAGTCTCTGGGTTATGAACCTGTCCCTCCAGCATGTTCTGTTGATTGTGGTAATGAGTTTGAAGTCTCTGGAGTATGTGGTGCAGAGGGATTAGGATTTCTTTAGCTGTAGCATTTCTAACAGAGTTGAGTCAGACATGGCTTTGTAAGTCAAGCAGCGATTGCTTCTTAGTAGACTATATAAGCTGGAGTTTTTTTGAGTCTGTCCATATAGGACATGTGTTTAAGGCCTAGAATCCTCTTCGTGAGGCACTTTTGTGGCCTTTCCAGCTGTTGTATGTGTCTAGTGAGGTACATGCCAAATGGGGCATTATACTTGATTGGCCTAATGAGGGAAGAGTAGAGAGAGATAATGACCTTTTTCTTCCTGGATGCAAAACCCTTGGTAATATGTGCCACATAGAAGGACTTTCTGACCACAATGGCAATGTGGTGGTCGAAGGAGAGGTTGCTCTCAACCTGTGTCCCCAGATCTCTTATAATGCCTTCAGTGTTCAGTGGGCTCCCATTGATGTGGTAATTAGTAGGAACTGAGTTTTCCTTGTCTCACTTGAGCAATTATAAGAAATCTTATTTTCCGCCTTGCAATACACTGTCTCACTAAACCTAGCTTGTCACTGTGAACAATTTTTGTGTCTGCAATTAATCCGAATTAATTATAATATATAATAATAAATATAGACTATATGTTTGGTAATTTCTAAACAGTGGGGGCTAGGACCATCAATGGAAAAGACAACTAGACCATCTCCAGGAAATGAGTCAGTATCGAGAACTGCTTGGATTCTTGCTGTCATGTAAGAAGGAGGGACTGCAGGAAGAACAGACTACTTAGAAAAAATTATTGTGGGATGACAGATATTTCAGCTATGTCCACAGAAGTTTGACACATTAAAATAAGGTCCCATCTGCTGGAGTTTGTGGTAACTCAGAAGGACGTTAAGGATCCCATGGCAGTTGTTAGAAAAGGATGCTTCCTATTTGTAATTGGTTACATTGTCCATAAGCATTTTACATATCATCTTAGGTGTCTACCTTGAAAATGCCTTTTTCCCATTTTCCACATGGGGTGAGGGGGTTAATTCATTAATGACAATCAACTCAAGCCAAGGTTTACACTGCTGGGTGGCTAGCCCTGCCACTGTAGTTCATTTGTACCACTCACTCGCACACACACACTCACAGCCAATTTAGTGTATCCAATCCACCTACTGCATGTCATTTTGGACTGTGGAAGGAAACCAGAGCACCCAGATGAAACCCACGTAACTGCATGGAAGACATGCAGAGTCTGCACAGAAGGCTTCTCACCCAAGAATCGAACCAGAAAACCTCTTTCTCAGCGGTGACAACACTAACTGCTGCACTACTGGGCCTAACCAAGTCAGCAAAAAGTAATTAAACATTTTTTAGCAAGATTAAACCCTGGTCTCTGATAGGAGATGGGTTTGCATATTATAGAACCCCCTCACTTCCATCTGTATTCCTTTTGAGTCATTTTTTACAGAAACAGCATGTGGTAGATAGAGACACTCCATACTATAACATATTTTAATATATTGTTTCCTTTTAGGAATTGTTTTTATTGATGCGTACATCAGGATGAGTGCCATGCAATTTTTTTTTTTTTTTACTGAATGCTATCAGGCTATACTGTTCAAATGCCTCTATCATGATCAAAGCACAGAGGATTTTATGCAAAGAAAGACAGGTTTTTCTCCAAAATGTCCTCCACAAAAAGGAAACCTTTCCTTCTGAAGTGAAAAACAGTAATACATTGTATACTCTTAACATGATGACACACTGCTTTCAGGAAAACAAAAAGAATGATGTTTCACAAAAGACAGAAAGTGGCAGTCAGACTGCTATCTGTTATTGAGTAAAAGGTACAGTATTATCAAGATTTGTGGGCCTATGGGAATTGTCTAATTATCAAAAGCTGTCTATAAGCGCAAGATAGCCACCCACCTTTTGGATTATTCTTACTTAATGAGCCATGTAAGGGCCAATTAGACCTACAGCTTATATCTGTCACACATTTGCTTGTTTCATGGCCTGTTTGAGCCTGATGGAGAGGAAAAGAGTTAATTAGTTGTTCAGAAACCAAAATAGACTGCATGATTAAGGTGTGCATTTGTACTACTCAGGTAGGAAAATAATTAGACATAATGAACTGCAAGTCTTTTTCTTTTGACAGTTCTTTGCTTATTTGTATGATTTTTATAAGCAGGGTTGTCAAAATGTGAGGCATATCCCTTGCATTTTCAAGAAAGTTGTTTTAGCCATCACATGTTTACATTAGTAGAGCAGAAGGAACAGCCTGCTGATACATATGCAGTTCTGATGTTAATTATTCCAGCCATTGAGGTCTGGTTATTGGAAAGCACCTGGATATCAAAGGCCTGTTTTTTACTTGGCAGGGGTCATACTTTGCCGAAACATTTAACATAGGAGGCTGGTATCTGTTATTAGCATAGCTTCAGGTTTTCAGTTAGCCTCTAATCTTTTAGAGAAGCCAAAGAGCAAAGGAAAGTTTGGATAACAGTTTAATGTCTTTCGCCCCTCAAGTGTTCAATAGCAAATGTTATTGTATAGTTGACCTTCTTAGGGCCTATACAGTTCACTCTTGTTTGCATTGCAGTACATATTACTTCAGTTTAAACAGCCATCCAGAGCACAGACTGTTATATGTGTGTGAGACGTTTGTTGAAAGGACATTCCCACTGGTATCAGGGCTCATTTTGTTGAAGACATGAACAGCATAACTCCTAGGACAGAAGATCATATATGCATAGAGTATAATTCATACAAGTCAGTACAGCTCTGGGGCAGATTATTACAGTTTTGATGATAAAACACAACCATTATACAAGTCATTGCAGGATGTTGTTACATGTAACTATATCTATAGCTTCCTAACTGCAGTCAGGCAGTGACCAACGAAAGCGCGCTCAAATATCAGTTTTGTTTATCTTTGTGGTTTTTGAATTTTTATTTTTGCTGCTGAAGTTTTTGTTTGCACCTTTATAATCTGTTAGTATCTAAAGATGATCATCCAGTTTTAATTGCAAATATGTATGCTTTTCAGTATAATAGTTGCTTATAGTTATTAGTCATAGAAAGGGAAACAGTACACAGTATATGAGGGGCACTACAGCTGTCCACATAGCAGCTGTACACCTTTACCAACAGTAAGGAGAGGTTTTATGAAGGAACCTCAGGTCAGTGTGGGTTATGGGGCACACACAATGATTCCAAAGCACAACACATGCTTTGAATAACAGACTCACTGGCCTTATAATACTATTACACCAGAAGCAGTCTGTTATCTCAAAAAACTTATCTACTTTTTTATTTCCAGTTTAGTTTTCTTACTAGGGTAAGCTCACTAGATAACAAGCACCTGTTTTCAAGGGCTACTGGTGAAGGGATGTGCTTAGAGTTGCACAGTTTTGAAACTGGTGACTGGAGGAACAAAACTCATGATTACTTGATGTAAAGTATTAGTAGTTATCCTTACATTTCTGTACAAGCTGCCAGACTGTAGAGTCAGTCTCCCAGTTGTAGCCATAGCTACATACGGGGGGTTGGAATAAGAGGTAAGGGGTGGCATAATTCTTAGTGTTTACCTCAAGGACACAGGATATAGGGTTTGATTCTCACCCTTGAGGAATATTAGCTATGTTTAAAATGTCAACAAGGGCAACTAGGCAAATATTTACCTATGAACCTGTTTCTTTCCTGATGTAGTCATGCTTATAACATTGTATATTTGTTTCCCTTTATTTCTTACATACTAGAGAGAACAGATTCAAATATTTTACTGTCTGACTGTGAGACATTGCATTTCTTGTGGAGTTTAATTTGTCTGTTACCATACTACTGTCAAACCTGATTACGAAATTACATCTGACACCTAATGGCAAATAACAGAAACACGTTCTGAAAGGCTACCAACAAACAAATGTTTTGTTGGCTGGTTTAGAATGTATTAAGAGAAATAAAAGGCAGACAGGGCAAATAGAAGCAGTGGAATGAATTAGTGACTTTCATGTTTCTTTGTTTTAGGAATACTTAAATTTTGTTTTGCTAAGTTCAGTTATTTAATAATACAAGCTGACTAGAAACAAATACTTTTTTACTTGACTTGCTCAGAATACTGCATCACACAAGTTGGAATCAAAACTGAAGACTATAGGATGCAGTTAATTGACAGCTCTTAGACTTAACCATTTATTGTATACTGCCGAAATGCTGTCTTGACCTCTGTACTCAGATCTTTGATATCATTCTGCTGTCTCACAGTATGGAAAGGACATTTACCGGTCACTGCAGCAGTAGTAAGGCTGAATCACCAGAGGCTGTACAGCACTTTCTCTTGTTAATAGCCACTGAGTTGGGGTATACAAAATATGCCCTAGATTTGCCTCTTTAGTGAAATACATGTGGCATTTCCATGTTCTGTGAAAGAAAATAGAGTTGTTATAACTATTTCAGAAAAGTTTGACAAGATAATTTCATAACAACACAATGGCATGGAAGAAATGAAAGATTAAAATAAAGCAAATACCCGGTCATTGACTGGGAAAGCAATTCAACATCAAGCAAATATGCTCAAATGTCAAGTAGTTATGTTAATGTAGAGAAAAAAAAATCAAAAGCTCTTCTATGGCTGATAATACATTTACACACACACACACATGGACAGACGTGCGCACGTACACAGATGCGCGCACACACACACACACACACACACACACACACAAACACACACACACAGATGCACAGACAGATGCACACAGACAGACTGATACATACAAACAGATCCACACAGACACACACACACACACACACACACACACACACACACACACACACACACACACACACGCACACACGCACACACACACACACACACACACACACACACACACACACACATGTACGTACACAGACAGACGTACACACACACACACACACACACACACACACACACAAATATTCATCTGGATGACACTGTTTTGTAACTTGGATGGTATATTACAAAGATGGTTGAGCTAAATAAAAGTAAATGTTTGATTGAAGCAAAATGAGCTTATACTTTTAGATCTGATAATGAGGTGAATTTTGATTCTACTGTAAACTGTTATGACTCCAAGAAGAACAAACTTGCCTATCATAACTGGTTGAGAATCTAACCTCACAAAAAAAAAAAAATAAATTCATTAATGAAAGCATTTTTGCAAGGGCCAAGACCAAGATCCCCCCCCCCCCCCACGAGATCCCATGAATCTACCCATACACAG
This sequence comes from Protopterus annectens, assembly GCF_019279795.1. NCBI lineage: Eukaryota > Metazoa > Chordata > Ceratodontiformes > Protopteridae > Protopterus > Protopterus annectens. The sequence continues at coordinate 468,913,527 of NC_056749.1, read as the reverse complement.
AAACTACAACTGCGGTGATTCCCTAAGGAATTGGGACAGACATTGCATAAAGTAAATAAAACCCAAAATGTTTGCACTCTGGTAAAGCAGAGGAATACTAATTGGGACTTTCAAGAGAAATATTAGCAATATAACAGAAGTAAATATGTTACAGTGTGCAGCTAAGTTACCACAAAAATGTAGAGCAACAGAGGAAAGGAAAAAAAGTGTATTGCCATCATGGAAGCATTGAACAGAGAAAATTAAAAAAACAAGTAAGACAGGAAGTATTGCTATTAGAAGAATTCAGAAAACTGAACAGATCTTCAACAACTCAGAATCCAGGATGAAGTGCAGCTATCACACATTCTGGACAAGAAGAATGGAATTTTTTTTTTTTTTATCAAATAGCCAATAAGTACGTGTTTTATAAGAATGCATTATTAGTGAAGCATTAATTTAATACCACATAGAAAAAGGAAATATGATTTATTTAAAATACATCATGTTATTAACATAAGTCTGCCTGATTTTATTTTTGTGATGCTTATTTCAGTCCTATTACTTTCCAATTCATGGAATTTAAAATATGCTTTTTTATTTTATCTGCATGCTGATTTAGATAATAATTATATATAAATGACAGTATATTTAACTTTCTTTCTTGTTAAAGTTTTCTGTTTCATAATGGGATAAATGTATTATCTATATGATGCCTTAGGTCAGCTAGCCAACTTCTCAGGTGGATTTTTACTTTTCCCACTGCATTGGTTGCATGAATAGCAGAAAGATGTGAACACACTGACAGGAGCTAGGGTTGAAATCAAGGGAGGGTTTTGTCTGATTTTCTGAAATTTGTAAACTCTTACAGCATCAGTTCTTTCATAATAGTAAAGGTAGCAGTTTCAAAGCTGTATATGTGTAGGAAATAACATTATAGTAATAGTAGGACATATAACAGCGTAGTAATGTTTTGAGAAGGAGAGGACCATGACTGTTCTAGCTGGCTTTGTTTTGTGTGTACCAGGTAATGTCTGCTATGATTATCTCAGTATTGGTTGATATTTTATTACCAAAACAGACTGAAGAATTGAAATTATGTTGAGCAGATGAGATTGTTTATATGTATTTATAGGAGGTCCCCCCCCCCCCGTTATCGAGCTTGATATAATATTGCTTGAGGACTGGATGCACGGGAGTGGATGTAGCTTGCAGAACTACATTCTTCCTTATCTTTAGTTATTATTTTAATTCCGTCATGAAGAAATATTCCATTTTACTGCTCATCTATTATAGGTGATTTTTTATTACTTTCATTTTCTGAATGCATGGAACACATTATTTGGCTATGGAGAGTATTTCTGGAGAAATACTCGGTTATTTGAACAAAGGTATAAATCACAGAATTATTGTGGAAAAGTTATCTTTTTATATTTGTGCAGATTTGAGAAACAGTGATAGGATCATTATGAAAATATGGAAATATCTTTCCTGTTGAAAGTGAAGGCGATGTAACTGAAGATGGCTTGTTTTTTTTACTTTGACTTCTGAGCCTAGTTAATACCTTGACTGCTACATGTGCACCTGAAACAGAGGTATTTTGCAGATTCTTAGTCCATTAAGTTGAGAGAATCCTGTAAAAAATTAAAAAATATGGACTGTTCATTTCGGGTCTATATTATAGCATCAGAATTTCAAAACTTCGAATGCTATAATAGTGATCCATTTTTCTCGAAAACTGAAAATAGCGAAGCCACGGAACTTCGAAATCTTACCTAGGGTTAGATTTCAGTTGTCCATTCCATAGCTTCGCTATTTACCTTACTGTGGTGGGAAGGTTACAGACTGGGTAAAGGTAAGTATGCAAACGGAGGTTACGGACCGGGTTAAGGTAAGTGTGGGAATGGATCGGGGTAAGGTGAGTGTGCGATAGTTAGGGACATTAGGGTTAGGGAGCGGGTAAGGTGAGTCTGCGATAGTTAGGGACTTTAGGGTTAGGGAGCGGGTAAGGTGATTGTGCGGTGGTTAGGGAGTGGGTAAGGTGAGTGTGCGGTAGTTAGGGACTTTAGGGTAAGGAAGCGGGTAAGGTGATTGTGTGGTAGTTAGGGGCATTAGGGATCGGTTAAGGTGAGTGCATAAGTAGTAGGGTAGGGTTAGAATTATGGGTTTGTTAAGTGTATGTGTGTGGTTGTGTTGTGTGCATGTGTTTCGGAGCAGCTAATTTTTTTCACTGGGAAAAAAATTTGCTTTGCCATGTGTTCAATATTTTATTGTTTCGATATTTTACGTACAATGAAATAGCGTTCGCTATTTATATTGTTATCTGGAGAGGTGGAGATATGCTCTAGAGAGAAGAGGATTGAAGGTCAGCAGGACTAAGACAGAATATATGTGTGTGAATGAGAGGGAGGATAGAGGAATGGTGAGGATGCAGGGAGTAGAGGTGGCGAAGGTGGATGAGTTTAAATACTTGGGATCAATAGTTCAGAGTAACGGTGAGTGTGGAAGAGAAGTGAAGAAGAGAGTACAGGTAGGATGGAGTGGGTGGAGAAGAGTGTCAGGAGTGATTTGTGACAGACGAGTACCAGTAAGAGTGAAAGGGAAGGTCTACAAGAGGGTAGTGAGACCAGCCATGTTATATGGGTTGGAGACAGTGGTATTTACAAAAAGGCAGGAGTCAGAGCTTGACATGGCAGAGTTAAAGATGTTAAGATTTGCACTGGGTGTGACAAGGATGGACAGAATTAGGAATAAGCATATTAGAGGTCAGCCCAGGTTGGAAGGTTTGGAGATAAAGCCAGAGAGGCAAGATTACGTTGGTTTGGACATGTGCTGAGGAGGGATGCAGAGTATATTGGGAAAAAGATGCTAAGGATGAAGCTGCCAGGTAACAGGAAAAGAGGAAGGCCTAAGATAAGGTTTTTATGGATGCGGTGAGAGAGGACATGCAGGTGGTTGGTGTGACAGAGCAAGATGCAGAGGACAGGAAGAAATTGAAACAGGTGATCTGCTGTGGTAACAGCCGAAAGAAGAAGAAGAAGAAGATAGGGTAATATAAACGTGTTCATTTCTGCTAGTTGAATAGTTACCTGACCTTTTCCTGAGGTTAGAGTATGGCTCATCTGGTGTGCTGTGTTTTAGCAATGTGACCAGATGATTGCAGAATATTACTGCCTGTTGGCTGCATTTCTTGCTGTGAGATTATTTTTTTAGCTGTTGATTTGGCCATAGATATCTTTGCTAGGCTTGTTCTATGTGAAGCTATTATACAGACTGGTCATCTGTAGCTCATCTTACTGGCTGTAGTTTGTATTTAGTTAGTGAGTTTTCTTTTCTTTCAGAGTGATGGCTTCTTGATCCTGTGACTGATTGGATGGCAGAAAATGTCTTTTTACTGATTTTATAGAAAATAAGAAAATGGCTATATTGAATTATATACACATCCGTCTTGGATATCTTGCATTGGGTCTTATTTTTGATGTCCTTGTGGTGCATAATGGCTGTACATATTTGATTATAGGCATTTGTATATCTGATACAAGATAAATGCTAACAGATGTATTATTATGTTATAAATTTTGTTTTCTGTGTACTAGAGAATATATGGTAACACATTTTGAACAGGAGGCCTTGCCTATAACTTATCTAATGGTCACACATGAGATCATAGTTTTTAAATAGGATTTATAAATTTTCAGTGTGAATTGCTTGCCAGGAATGTTATAATACATTACTGTTTGTAAGGCTTTGTCCATACTGTGCAACTGTTCTTGACACTGAATGTTCTTTTGAGAAAGAGGCCTGTACATTTTCAGGAGGATTCCAAAAGATCATGCCTTTTCACTCCAATAAGTCTTGTTTCAACAGTTTGATATATAATAGATCAACCTGGTCAAATCTGTGCAATTTAACACCTCAAGAGCTGTCATGTTTAATGAGTAGACTAATTAATTATTTGCACATTTTTCATAACTAAAGTGTTTGATATTTTTAAGCACACATTTCCTGTACAAAAATAATATAATGACACTCTAAGGTAATTTTGTTAAACAACTTTTTTTGCAATTTCTTTTAATTGAAGTTTAACAAAACAACATGTGCTTGTATTCTGTGAGCTGATAAGGCACTGTGGTGTTATTTTCACTTTTCTCCATTGTAGTGTGGCCATGGAATTTGTATATAAAAGCTAGGGGATTCAGACACCACCATGGGTAGAGCCGGGTTGCTGGGTGTATTTCTTAGTATTTCAAAGCTGATGAAATATTATTTGTTATAGGATGAGTCAGTGGTGCATAAGGAAAACAACTAACGCCCTAGCCAAACATGCTAGTCAATGTATGAGTTTCAAAAAGTTTACTTTTTCAGTGATAGATTTTGTTCCCCAGATGGAGTTTATAGGGAACTATAAGCTGATATTAGAGTATAAAGAGTCTTTGTGGCAAATCGGCCTGGTAGCGGATAGAGCTCCAGGTCTGAACGGGAGTATTAACATCAAGTGCTTTTTAGCACTTCATTTTGAACAACATTTTATGATAAATTTTGTTGAGATGTATTTATTCATGACATTTGTAGTCATATATTTGTACATATGTTTTCTGTAATGTTTTATTTGTATATTTATTTATATACACACCTTTTATGCCTTTAAATGATTTGAGGATGAAAGACAGTCATGTGATTTGATGTAAATGTATTTAAGGGGTGTGTTTTTGGGAGGTTAATATTTCCTGAAGAAGTTCAAGAGATTAAATTTGGACGAAATCGCTAAGGAATTGTGTCCGCATCTTTATTCATCCAGACTGCATTTGGTTCTTGTTTTTTCAGTTTTATAGTTCATTTGTGTGCTTCATTGTTTCAGATTTTTGTACTATGCTGAATCCCTTATACTCTCTCCTCTTTTTTACAATAACATAAATTCATAATTAAAATGATACAATCTCTTTTTGCTTTTGAATTAGAATCATGTAATTTAGTATCTTATATTTTCGGTTTAGAAAGCTACAGTAGAGAAGTTCATTTTGGATTTGCTGTCTGACTTAAAAAAAATTGTAGGATTCTATATGAGAGTTGGAAAGATTAGTTAAAACTATTAGTTTTAGAAGGTGTTTAGATAAGGTTAGCATATTATATGCAATTTCTTTTTGAAGGTTTGAGTGTGTCTAGAAACAGTGCATTTTTTTATAATTATCTATAAAAAATTTAATAAAGTTTCTTTATTAGATATGCAGCATCCTGTTAGCTAATTTTTGCATTAATGACTTGGAACCCTCCTGCCTGATGGTGCTGATTCTGGAATACTGTTGTGCTGTGTTAGTTAATGTTTGCATTAATGACTTAGTCCCTCCTACCTGATGGAGCTGATTCTGGAATACTGCCGCACTCTGTTGGTTAATGCTTGCATTAATTACTTGGTCCCTCCTACTTGATAGAGCTGATTCTGGAACACTGTCTTGCTCAAGTCTTGGCCTTTCCCCCCAAACGCTGCTAGTAGTTCAACAGGTGTGTGTTCATACTTTTAGTAGCAGCTCGTTTGTTTTTAGTCTCCTCACCTGTCAGACTATTACCCTGATGGCTTCAAAAGTGTCCATTTATGGCTTCCAAACAACAACAACGAAATGCATTTTTAAAATAGCCTTTGACAGTGTGGATGTCCCAAAGTTTAAATACTAAATCCATTTCTTAATTGTTTTACTTTGTTTTACTTGTTTGCATCATAATATGTTGATTTTACTCTGTGGAAAGGGCTGTGATAAAACACTTGAATAAACTTGAAAGTAAAACTGTATCTTAAAACTTGGGTTGTTTGAGTACATAGAGTTAACACCTGTTAAATATTTTATTTAAGTATTCAGAGTTTTTGAGAATAATTAGCATATAAGGATGACAAATATTAATGGCCTAAAGTGGCTATAAAAATGAAGTGAATAAAGCTGACGTTTTTTTTTTCATTATGAAACTGAGGTGAATAGTGCTGACATTTTTCCTGACATAATCCCATTTTATGGAAAATATGTACCCAGATTTGTACTTGAGGATTATACTCTGTTAACAAATTCTTCTTTTAAGGAGAAAATAAGAATAGTAATGATTTTATGTAAGAATAATTTTATTATGCTTAAAATAATCTCTTTCCTCAAAGAAAGTAAGGAAATGTTTGGAATGATAATGGCTTCATATTAAAACAGAATTTTTTTATATCACTAGACATTTATTAGACTCTTGTACTTAGAGTTAAATATGCCAAAGAATGTTTAGCTGTATTCCAAAGCAAGATAAAAGGCAATTTAAGAAGAGTGATCTTATCAAATGACACTGATGTAGAATTCCAAGATGGCAACTGGGATGGACTACGGTGACATGTTAGTATGGTCCATTGACTGTACTTGAGTAACACTTTCTGTTCACTGTTTCATATAGTGGTTAATATTAGGCTTAATATATAGGGGATTATGGGAAGTAAAGATGACTTGGATATTGAAATGACTGTCAGATGCATAGAATCCGTGGCAGTGTGGAAGGTGGCTTTCTGTGCTGGGCCTGACACCACTACAGAACTCCATAGCATTGTTCTAGGGTTAGTTCTTTAAGGGGCTTTTAATACAGACATTGCTAGTAGGCTAGAAAATATAGTTAAATTTACTATGGATTGGTCCTACAGCAAGGTCAATTTCTTGGATGTTTCAATTCTACATGAACTTGATGGCAAGTTAAGCACCCAGATGTATAGAAAAGAATGCCATGTTAACAGCTTATTAAGTAGAGACAGTATGCATCCTCAATAGGATTTTAGGAATGTAGCACAAAATTAAGCATATAGAGCATCCAGATTAAATGCCAGAGAAATAGATTTTGTGGCACAACTGGATAGAACATCCAGGGAATTGACAGAAAGAGGTTATGACCAGAAGCTTGTGGACCAGATTATTGAATTAGCACAGTTAGGAAACTTAGACAGAGTAGAGCTAAACCTTATTTTTCTGAACAAATTGTGGATGATACACTGAATACAAAGATCACACCAGAATTAAAGATGTGTTTTAGTTATTCAAGAAATATAAGACAATATACTAACATAAATAGTCACTGGAATAGTCTAACCTCAGATAAAAACATTTGTAGTTTGATTGGAAGACGTCCACAGTTTACGTTCAAACATAAGAAATCATTAAGGAGGCAACTCTGCTATCCCAGAGATCAAATTATGACAGTAACTGGAGATAACAGTGGAACTATACCTTGCGCCAAATGTCAGTTCTGCAGGTTCATTGATCCAAAGATAGTCTTTCAACATCCAGATACTGGAGAGGTTTACACTTTAAAAACTAGTGCCAACTGTAATTCATCTCATGTGGTTTACCTGGCAACTTGCCAGATTTGCCACAAATTTTATGTTAGCAAAACTGATAGATATCTAAGAGACAGGATCAGGGAACACATTTACCATATAAAAAAGGACATTATGTTCAATGCTCTAGAAAAGCATATCAAAGAGACTAATGTACAACATACTTTTTTATTTAGAGTACCAGGTAAATGTAATGAGTTTTCAAGGGGAGGGGATATCAGAATCCGTACTGAGAATTTAGAAACCAAATGGATTCTGAAATTAAGAGCAAATATTGGTCATGGTTTAAATGATTGTATACCACTGAAACCTGTTTTAAAGAATAGACCACTTTGAAGGTAATATTGTGTGTTATCATTATGGTATATTTAGTTATTTATGTATTTCTTAGTTATGTAGAATTTCTTAGACAATTATATATGTGTATATATTTTCTTACATATTTCTACACGTTTTATACAGTATTAGTTTTTTTATATTGTTTCTTATATAGTTTGTGTTCATGCTATGGTCCTTGCCACTGTCTCTTTAAGATGATTACCATTAGAACATGTGATTAAATGATTATTAGTATAAAGACAGGTGTGTTTGTATCTTGTTTCATACACCTGAAGAAGCCTTGATGGTGAAAGCACTTGTGTTTTTACAATAAAGTTACTTCGAGAGCCTGGAGCCTTAACTTGGTATTGTTTTCTTGCTAGAAAATATAGTTAACTTATTTAGCAATGACACCGTGATGAAGGTTTTAGCTTAAGAGAAGGCTCGTAAGTCCACAGTAAGTGTTACAAAGAACATGATTACAAGTGGGCAGAAGGCTATCATAGTAAAGGTAGATTAGGGAAAAAAAAGAATCTTCATATGATTGTTGCATGAGAGTCTAATCACTCCAACTAATGCAGTTACGGCATTTGTTAAGTCATGTACAATAATGAACACGATTGCAGAGATGCAGAAGTAATGCTACTGCTGCATATGGCCCTACAAGACATTCTAAATATGGTTTCACTAGGGCCTAGTCAACCTGTATTATACATGCTGTGTACTGCTACTGTAATATTGGAAAACACATGCATCCAAAGCAAAATAAGAAAGGAGAAGCAAGTATGCCAGAAAAGTACAAGATATGAAAGCATTAGATTATTGGATTTTACTGCAAACTCAGAACACAATAACTTTGAGGCAAGAAGGGATAGAAATGACATGATTTGTCTGTACAGGGTAATCAATAAGGAAGGGGTAGTCATCAGTAATGAAAAATGGAATAATACTTGAAAATTCCCTATTGAAAGTGCAGGCATTATGAATCCCACAAATACAAAAAGTAAAATACAAATAAACAAGGACTTGTAGTGAGTCATGAAAGTCACTTCACTGCCATTAAAACATTTTTTAAGGGACTGTACCTCTCTACAGCCCTGATTCTTATAAAAAGTTCCACTAATTTTCATGGCATGTAAATGTGAACTTTATAAATATATATGGATTTCCTTTCGGTTGAATTGCAGCAAAGCTGTTGTAGAGTCAAAATGCCTTCTCAAATTTGTACTTATTTCCAGTGCTTAAAGGTTTCTGCTCTAAAAAATGCTATGCCAGAGAAGAAAATGCATTATTTTAGTTTGACTTCCTCCAGAAATATATGACTGCAGAAACAAGGATGCTTACATTCACATTGAAGAAATAAGATGAAATACTGCCTGAAAGTTCCTTAAGGAGAAGAATGAAACTGTTAATTGTCTATTGCCTTGCTTCTGATGTGTACATAGCGTCTTCATTTCTGAACAGAACTAATACAGCAAGGTCCATTTTCTTGTAAAATTGTACAACTTCTGTTAGAGGAAGATATAAAATTCAAGTGTACCTTTAACTACTGGAAGTAATAGGTCCATCTAAGCTGTTAGTAAAATAGTTCTTCATGTCATCTGTTTGTTTAAACCCATTTATTTTGAAGTTTGTTGTGCAATCATAAAGCTGTTTCTATATTTGATTTTACAAAGTGCATTTCTTAATTGTACTTATTTCAAGCAAATATTCAGCTTCAGATGTTGGCAGTTGGTTGCTTACTTGTGAGCTTAAAGGTGCATGTATTGAACTTTTATAGACTTAGCCACTGGTTCTACTTTAAAGAGTTACTTTTTAAGCTGTTGCTAGATTGACAATATTTGACTGATGATTTATTTTAATGTTTTGCATGCTAAACTGGAGTGACTAGTGGCAGAAATACCATAAAGACAGGTAAAATAATGATGTCACTAGATAAATGTAATTATCTGTTTCTGAAGCATTATTTTGTGTGTGTGTGTGTGTGTGTGTGTGTGTGTGTGTGTGTGTGTGTGTGTGTGTGTGTGTGTGTGTGGACAGTCAGAATCTTGGACACAGTTTTGATTATTGTCAATCAATAGCACTGGAACACTGGTTTGGAAGCACTCTATGTGAGATCCTGGGGAGCCTGTGATTGCAATTCAGCTCTACAGCTGGTCATTATTTAGGCACGTATTAGCTATTACATGAGGCAGTGGTGTGCATTTACTGTATGTTCGGAAGGCCAGCCACCCTTCACATGTCAGCTTGTATGTCTACTCATGTTTGTCACATGTAAATTAGTTTGTAGTGGTGTGGATATTGTGAACTGACCTTGAATAGTCTAAAACTGTTTTGTCACCAAAATGTGCAAGTCTTTGAGGAACAAGACATATATGCAGCATTATGCTTTGCACAGTAGTTATTTCAGTTTTAAGACAGAATAAATAGAAAACAAGTAAAAATGATTTATTTGGCACGTTAGAAATGTCAGTGTCACAGCTTATGAAGGAATGGAAGCAGGTATGACCAAGGATACTATGATAACTATCTTGGGTCCAGCTAATATTAATTCTGTTGTATCTTGAGATAGCCTGTCAGTGGTTTTAAATCCAGAGCATGCAACAAAGCAGCTCAGTCCATGGCAAGATGAACTTTGGATGCAGATTGACTTGAGAAAAAAACTGTAGCTGAAGCTGGAAATGAGCCGTTTTAAAGCAGCTGGGAGAATGAAATGGCTGAGAGAATGAAATGGCTTGAAGTTACAGAAAGAGGGATGCAGCACCAGCAGGAAAGAGTACTGATCTGCTCCCCACCATAGGTACACGAGCAGAAGGATGAAGACCCAGACCTTGGTGCCAACATCAGTAATACACTGCTAGTTTGGTAGGAGAGGGTTGACTTTGGTAGTTTTATTCAGGCATTTCAATATGTGTGCAGTCACCACTAAACAGACCAGACTAATGGTTGCAATTCTCAAACTCTCTGCTTTTGGTCTAAGCTGTGCATGTTTTTTCTATACATTTAAACTTCCTCTTGAAGAATATAGGGAGATATTTAAGGAACATAGAAGAAAGCCAGACAACAGGGCCAGTTATTTTACTGGAGAAATAAGCACTTGAAATCCAGTAAGACACCTATAAAGTTACTTCTTTTGAAGTATTGTGAGATACTGTGACAAGGAAGCGGGCACTCAGTACTGCACTTGAAGTCATGAGAATCTGGCAAACAGAGTGCAACGCTACTGAGAATTTAGCAAAAAAGGAGAAAGTCTATCTGGGTAGCAAGGGGGCAACTGCATTAGAGGGATCTACTCCCATATTGTATAGGTATAAGGGAACTCCTGACTGTCAAGTGTAAAGTTGTATAGCAAAAACTATTAGTTTCAGTAAACACCAAGACTTTTTGGATTAATTGTTTGCAGTATGAACGAGTTTGTCATGCATCATTCAAGTGTTCACAGAGAAAGGGTGGGGAATAAAAGCCATATGAGGGATCTTAGAGATAGCACCACAGCAATACTTCTTTGTTTTGAAACTGCATTTACTCCAGATTATCACAAGGCCCTGTACCCTATTCTATTAGAGTGTAAAGTGAACACTGCTAAGAAGGCTATGCATCTTCTATAACTGTTAAGCCTGCAATTTGGAAAGTCACGGGGCCATGGCAGGGATACCTTTTAAATACTGTTGACCAGAGTTCACTTGGACTTTAAAGGTGGCAGGGAGATAAGCATGTGTAAGTTTTTGATATCCAAGCAGATTTTTAAGCAGGTAATAGCTTTGATCACACAAATAGTGTACAAATAGTAAACACTCTGAAGACGTGTTTTCTGTTTGAACAAAAACACTTGGCTTTATAATAAAAAAATAATTTCTGTACTATGTGTGGATTGTCATACACTCTAAGTATTTTTAGTTGTAGCTTCTTTTGGTTCTTAATATTTTTGTTATGGCTATCCATGTCTTTTGCTGGATTCTCTTGTTTTTTTTTTTCCTTTCCAATAAATACCTATTGACAGAGGGGCTAACTGATGGGTTTGGGACATTCTCCTAAGACTATATTGAGATCATTTGCAGACTACTGTAAGCAGAAATTGGACAACTCCCCTTACTATCACTAGGTAACAGGTCCTTAATGCTCTCTCTAAGACCAAGAACACTGCTCAATGGGCCCAGACAATATCCCAGGTTGCCTTCTAAATAGCATGAAACATGACCTATAAGGGCCTCTGGAATTACTATTCAACTGTAGCCTCCAAACATGCTCCATGCCACATGAATGGAGAACAGCATCAGTCATAACTCTGCACAAATGTGGGCCATCTAGAGACCCTGGAAACTACAGACCCATAAGTCTCACTAGTCTTGTATGTAAAGCCATGGAAAGAATTGTCATGGAGATCAGTAGAGATGCAGTAAACCTCCAGACACTGGACCCAACCCAGTTTGGTTTCATCAAGGGCAGGTCATGCTTGTTCAGCCTGGTGGTCTTATTTGAGAAGGTCACCAAAGCAATGGTTATGGGCAAAACTGTTAACACCATCTACCCTGACCTGGCCAAGGCATTTGATACAATACCCTCACGAGCATTGTTGACAAACTCGAGGTTTCGTACAAGCCCATATGTCACCTGGTGGATAGCTAGCTGGTTCACAGCAGGACCTAGGAAGTTAGAATTGGGGAGACCACCTCTACAAAGAGGCCAGTCTCAAGTGGAGTCCCTCAGGGATCAGTTTTTGGACCACTCCTTTTTGAAATTTACTTCTCAGAAGTCAAGGCCAATGTCAGTCATCTTTGGCTGACTAAATTTGCAGATATGTATCTCACACTGACACAAATGACGCAGACAAACAACTGATGTCAGAGCCATGGACTAAAATTAAATGCCAAGAAATGCATAATAGTATCCTTTGGGAAGTCATTCATCCCTTGTTAATTATCATATTGCTAACACACCCCTTGGAGTTGACCCAGTAGTCGGGGACATAGGGACATACCCAGATATTAATCTAGCTTTTGGCCATCATGCATCTATAGTGGTGAGAAAATCATTCTGTGTTACACAATTTATAAAACGGTATGGCTTATAAGTCCAAGGAAGTCATTGTTCCACCGTATTCAGCACTCATCTGACCTATCATTGAGTACAATACCTCCTTTGGTATGTACCTAACTAGGCATTTCAAACAATTGGAACGTCCACAGAGGTTCCTCACTAAAAGAATACAGGGTGTAAGTAAAATGTCCTATGCAGACCACCTCAAGACCCTATCCCTGTATTCTGTTTCCTATAGGCTTTCGAGGGGAGATCTATGCCTGGCATACAGGGCATTGTCAGACTCCACTCTAATGGACCTCCTGCATATCCACAAAACAAACAGCACCAGAATTACCCATTCTAAAGACTTAAACCTTGTCTGTGATATAACTAGGACCTGCTGCAGAGACAGATATGTATCCCAGGGACTGCCCTTCTCTGGAATAGGATTCCTATCCATGTGAAGCAGAGTTCCTCTCTAACCCAGTTAAAGTGCAATTTGGACAATTGAATGGGAAACTGTAAATTCATCCCTGGTTTGGTACCTATGTCTCTAATGGATGCAGGTAACCTGTAAATGGTTTATCTCCCAGGCCCATGCTTACACTTATCTAGGGTATCGGAGCTGGTCGTCAGCGATTTAGGATGAATGGCTAGGCTTAAAAAGGCCCTTGTGGTCATTAGCCTATTCAACACTTATGCATGTATAAGTATCTATACCATTCCCCTCTTTTCATACTCCACAAATCCACAAGGTTTTCACTGTCTGAATTAAATTAGTCGCAGTATGCGGGAGTACTAGAATTGATTTATGATGAGAGGGAGAGTGAATGTTATCTCCACAAGGATTCTTTTGTGAAGTACATGCTAGATTTCATGACTAAGCTTAGGGAGCTCATGGCACTGACACAACAGCACCAAATGCAAGCACATGATCAATAAAAGGTTTAGTACGACTTCACAACAAGGCCTGAGAGTATACAGTTAAGGTAAATAGTAATGGAGGTGCAGGTGTCATGATAGTCTTTTTACTGTTGAGAAGAAGGCAAAAGTGAGATTGTTTTGCATTTGTCAGAAGGCATACATATAAATATATACTCTGCCATGTCAGTATGATGAAGCCCTACCATGCTATAGAGGCACTAGTACTTAGTATATGAAGCAAGTTGCAAAATGAGTCAAAGGGGAATATGGTAGCAGACCTCTCCACTGAGGATTAGAACATTGGCTGCTTCAGTGGACATGGTAGAACTGTGGTGGTATTCACTACACAGGTTCAAGAAATCTGAGCAGAGTTTGGGTACGTGTTCCCTAATAAGCCAAGGTACACCCAATTAGTAGACCACATTCAGTTACAGGGACTCATCAGCCAATAAAATATGCTGATTGTAGAGTGCCTGATCTGAGCAAGTCAAGCAATATGGAAGACCTGCATAAAATGTTGATTATTGGGATAACCCAGGAATTTGGTAGTCTCTGGCCCCACAGTTGGTGTTGGTGCCAGAAAAGGACAGGAGCATTAGATTATGTGCAGACTGTCAGAAACTAGTAACATATAAGCAAATCTTTTGCCCAAAACAGATGAAACTTCAGAGAATCTGGTTGGGACCAAGTAACTGACCTCTACTGACAACTGATGGTTACTTGCAGGTACTCTTGAAGACCACAGCATTTATTACTCCAGTCGCATTCTATGAATTAAAAAAATTGCCCTTTGGGATAAAGAAAAAGACAGTAACTTTCCAGATACTGGTAATTTTATCCTAAAAGGAACTGGAGATTATGCTCTAGGTTACACAGGCAATATTGCAATTTTTATTTGGATTATATGTGATATGTCAGAGAGGTGCTGAGTATATTATAAAGGGTGGATTGCCTAAACTTTCATAGACAATATTGCATATTTTAGTTGTTTCCTGCAGGAATATGTGCAATATGACAGGGAGGTGCTGAGCATGCTAAAAATGGTGAACTGAGTACTAAGGCAAGCAAGTACTGGGTACAAAGACAGAATTACCTTATCTTGCTAATTTCATGGGTAGTAGCAAAACCCAGTCAGAGCCTGCCAACATGAATGATCTACAGCTAGGCCATCCCTGTTACCTAAAAGCATGTAAGCATGCTCCATGGGAGAGCAGCCTTTTATGGTAAGTTCGTCCCTCTTTACTGTACCATAACCAGTCCTCTTTTGGCCCTTACTTGAAAAAATAAGACAGATTAGGTTATTGGGACACTGACTTGTGAGAAGGCCTTTCAGAAAGTCAAGGAGGCCTTGAGTAGAGCCTCTGTATTAGCTAGTTCAGGTTATCACCAGAAGATATAGTACAACCTGGAGCCATGCCCTAAGGGATAAACAGATCTCTTCAAAGGAAGAGAAACCTACAGCAGCATGACTTAATCATAGACTTCAAACAAGTGATGTGTTTTATGCATCTATGAAGCAGGAATAGTCATGTGTGGAATTCAACAGTGTCAACCCTGCAAATTTGGCAGAAAGTTCACAGCAGTTGCAGATTCCCTGAAGTGGTTATATACAGCTATTGAGTAAACTTAAACCTTCTTAGATGGGCTTTGAGGTTAGTCCTACAGCATGATAATCTATCACTAACAGAACATCAGTGATACAAATGAAGATGGCCAGTCAAGACAGGGGAGTGGATGGTATAAAGTAAAATGCATCTGTACCCAAAGCTTTGATTCCAGGTGATACTCAATAAAATACAGATAAGGTCTATAAAAAGGGAAGATGTGATGTAAAGCTAAAGCAAATGTAGCAGACTAAATGAAACTAACAGATTTTTTTTCAGTAAAACATGCAGAAGGCTTTATTAAGTTGAGTTAAATATGACTTTTCTTTTCATAATACACTCTAAAGACATACAGTAAATCTTGCAGCATGTAAAATGTGAACTGTACAAAGCATAAACATTTGCATTCAATGAAACTACAATAGAGATGTTGAGAAATGAAACTGTCTCTTCAAATATGCACACATTCCCAGGGCTTACACCTGACTCTGCCTGAAATACTACAGCAAGTTGGATAATAATGTATTTGATCACTTCACAACAGGAGTATATGGCTGTGGAAAAAGGAGACCTTGCATTCAAATTTAAAGAAAAAAAAAAAGGAATTCTGACTGGGACTCTCCGAAGTAGTGTGTGTGTGTGTAACAGAAACTGTCATTCTCTTCAGTTATTGCTTTGTGTCTGGGATGTGCACAGCAGTCTGCAATCCTGGACAGAGCTCATGCTGGTCTCACTGCTTGGGAAACTGTGCCACTGCTGTTTGCTCTTGCACATTAAAAAAATAGAAAAGTCAAGTACATCTTTAGCCACTGGTACTCTTCTGGAGAATGTTCCAGATCGGCAGTTAGATGATTTCTGTTTAAACCTAGTATTTTTATTTTACTTTTGTTCAAATATAAAGCTATTTTTAATGTTTTCCTTTGCACTGTGCATTGCTTACTTGCATTATTTCAAAGAATGTGATTTATTCACTTGTAAATACTTGTGGATTGTAGTTTTCTGGTAGCTTAAGAGTTTCTGTATTGCTCTGCCAGACACTCACTGATTTTGAATATACTACTTAAACTATAACTGCCACACCAAAATTTAACTGTTGGCTAATTTTTAAGTGCAAATAATGATTGTATTTTTGGTGTGCAAGTGTGGTCTACCTGATGGCAGCATTAGTGTAAGGACAGGAAAGTGGTGTTTGTACTTAACACCTGTAATTAGCCCATACTGAAATATATTCTGTTTGTGTGTTGTACATCCACATGAATACCCGTGTCTATAAATAATATTAGATATGACTTTGGTTACTCTTGCTGAAATAGCACTGGAAATCAGTGGGCTTGGTAGCAAAGTAGATGAAATACTGGGGCGTTAATGATTATAACGGTGTTTTGTAGCGGCTCAACCTAGAACACAGGAAATTGACTGGCACATAGTGAAAATGTTACTGCTAAGATCATACTTTAAGTGGGAAAGCTTGTAAGTACATGTAGAGTTTCTCTAGACACTGATAAGTACATTTTATACTTTGTGTCATTAGATTTTGTGTTTCTGAAGTAACTTATTTTTAAGAAGGTAGATGTGAAATTACAATTTTACAGGCAGGCATATACTTATTTGACAAACAACTATGTGAGCTAGTCTAAATACCAATTTGAACTATTATCTGGACAAGATTTAAGGTATAGGTTGGTAAGAAAATGTACAAGACTGAAAAAAACACATGTACACATACAATGCTGTCACAAATTAGTTTAATCAGTATTTGCAGTATGTACAAATTTAGATCAAATTCCATCTTGGGAATTGACAGAGATTTTAAATACTGTTGCAGACATGCATCATCAGTTTCAGTACTAGCCAGGTCTGAAGTTCTTGTATTACCAGGAATTCTGGAGGGTTCAGTACTTTGCAGAGACCAACAGGGAGACCTACTAAGGCAGGAACTAGTGAAAAAGCAGCCATTCCATTTTTTTCACGTGATAGAATATACAGAGGAAGTCATAGTCACATGATGTCTCAAATGCAAAGTGCTATGGATACTGGATGCTCACTGCACTATACATTTGATCTCTCCCTTTAAACTAACACGTTAAACAAAAAAATGTATTTTCACTTTCTGAAAAGATTTCAAGCCTGCACAAAGATCTTTTACTGAAAAGATTTCAAGCATGCATAAACTAAAGAACTGCTGGTGATTCCCTGCTGGGTGAAGAAAGTTAACATATATTTTCTTGTCTGTGAGTGATTAAGCTGCTTTCTGTTTTATCTGCTCCATTTTGTTTTCTGTTTTAAGAAATCTGCTTGGCCTGGTGTTTCTGTTCTGTGTGAGAGATAGATACAAATTAGCTAGGCTACATACTTCACATGTTTTTCATTGGTTAAACTGAGTGCTAATTAAATGCACTGTGAATTTCTGGTCCTTTATCTTTTTCTGAAAAGGTTTTACTCCTGCATAAACTAAAGCACTCCTGGTGATTCTCTACTAGTTTTTCCCCTGCTGCCCTCCACTTCATCAGTCTGCTTTTTAAATCCGGTGATTTTAAGCTGCCCAGCCCTACTGTAAATTGAGATTAATAAGCTCCTATCTTTCTACACTGCTGATATCTTGAATTATATATTTGCCTTTCCTTGTGCTTAGATTGAAAAAGTATGTTTTGCCTTTCGTTGTCTGTTCTATTGATTTTCTTTCTCTGAATTTATTATTTAGCTAGCTGTTGGATAAAGTAGTGTATTTGTACACTCTAGCAAGCACTTGTTTTTACATCAACAGGTCAGTGGATTTTCCATCTAGTGCACTGGGAATGTAGCCTGCTCTGCTTAGGTGGGGAAACGCTTGAGATTTCTGCATGTAGTTTTATTGACTGGAGGGCTTATTAATCAGCTTATCTTGTTTTAGTGCCTTTATAAATTCTGTACAGTTGAGTGGTTCTTGGCTTATTTATACAAAGCAAAGACTTTTATTGAATAAGCACTCTTTTATAAGCCATTTAAAGTACACTGCTGTATCCATATCTTTAAGTTTGTGGTAGCATTTCATATCTTTTAAGTTTGTTTGTGGTAGGATTTTCCTCTGGACACTCCTTTTCTGTGCTTTTACTTTAGGAGGACTGGGATTATTCATCTGGTGCCAGTATGTGTTTACCCGGTCTATGTGAGCTGGGAAGCACACAAAAGTGCTATATGTATTTTTTTGCACTTCTCTTGTATACTATGACTGTAGTTTAGCAGTTTCAAAAAAACGTGAACTGTGTGCTGCTACTGTTGTTTTAAGTAGTTAATTGCACTGTATTACATTGTATCTGTTTAGTTATAAGTAGTTTGTCTGGTCTTATTACACATGGGCTCCAAACCAGCTATTCTACATTAAGAAGGTGTTTTTCCTGCACCTTTGTAGCAAAAATGTGCTGATCTAACCTGTCTTTGTTGGGGATTGCTGGTGGAATGCTTATTGTGTGCTTTTCTGATTGGTAGTTAGCTTAAATCTTATTTCTCTTTGCTCATATTTAAGCCTCATATTTGTGTGATGACTGTCTTAGTGCAGTGTCAGTTAGCAGTGTCCTTGTATAGATGCAAAAGTCTAGAAGCTCAGTTTTTCCCCTTCAAGCTTTTCTGCTGCTCTAGCAGCAGCTCAGTCGCTCACTGAGCAACGTTGCCTTAGTGATCAACCTTAGCCTACACAAAGTATAGTTCCCTCTTGTAGTCTGTGCTACTAGCACAGTCCTGTCAAATTAACCCATTCCCTTTCATAATAAAACATATAGCAAGAGCCTGCTATCATAGATGGGCAGTCTCCCATCATATCTCTGGCCAGCCTGTTAGACATGGGCATCATGAGGCAATGTGGCAATAGTCTCATGTATACTGACAACTACTTACTCCTGAAATAAACTAATACTTTATGTGAGAGATGTAGTTACACTACGAAATTGGAGGCAAGACTCTCACATAATGACAAATTGAATGCTAAACAGGTTCAGTACACACATTTCCCACACTAAATAAGGACACGACACGCAAACCCGCATATGCGGAGGTACTCGCTAGTAACTTACCAAAAAGATCAGAGGCCTCCCCAAATGGAAACCACTTGCACACATAATACAAAAAATAACCATAACATACAAGAAAACACACACCACTGTTTGAACAAATAAACCCATAAGGTGCAACACCACAAAACCTAATGTACCGGTTATAGGTAACTCTATTGTGAGAAACACAGATTATTCCCCTCACCAGGCTGGATTAAGAGCAGGTAATGGTTGGCTGCCTGTAAGGTACGAGGATCCATCGATTCACTCAACCACAAGTATCGGTGTGACTTCAGGCATAGTCCATATGGGGGTGAATGACTTGAGATGTACCTCACTGGACTATATGAAGAGAGTCATAACTGTGTTATCAGACTGTTCTCAGACAGTGTCACAGACAGCTATAAGCCTTAACCTTAAGCAGCCTTCTGCCTTCTCCAAGGATGATGCCACAATACAAACAAAAAATGATTGATTTTAACAATTGGCTAAGCTTTTGGTGTCAGTCCAAGGGGATCCAGTATTTGTCAGCCTAGGAAGACATGGTCGACAGACCATGCTGCTTTGCCAGAGATGGTCTGCCCCAGCCTCCACTAGGCTTTTGGATACTGTCAAAGGAATTAGCCACCCCTATTGTGCCTTTTTAAGGCAGTGTCAAAACCAACCTAACAAAATCCTATCTAGATGAACTCAAGGTACTGCTGCTTAATGCTAGGTGTCTAAATGAGGAACTGCACTCCCTGGAAGCACTCCTCACATTGGAAGATGCTGACATCTGTGCAGTCACTGAGGCATGGTTCAAAGGTGCAGAAAGCACCTAAGCCCTGCAGGGGCACAGTGCCTTCTGTACTTGCAGACTGATCATGAAAGACCCAAAGGAGCGAGGTATAGCCATCTTCATTAAGGATAAGTACACCTCAAGACTGGTCAAAACAGTACAAGTCTCTTGAACTACTCCATGTCCAAGTAACTATAGGCAAAGCCCCCTACCACATCATAGCTAGCTATAGGCCCCCTACCATGAAACTTACTGGAGTCACTTGCCATACAGCCCAACGCCGTAATCATGGGCAATTTTAATTATCATACTATTGACTGGGAAACATACATAACCACAAACTTGCTGGATCAGAGGTTCTTCGACTTTGTCAGCGCAAATGCTCTGGAACAGATAGCCACAAACAAGAGGATCAACTGTCCTGGACATAGTCCTCACTAACATGGAAGAGCATTGCACCCCCCCCCCCTTGTGATTGTCTTTCCTGGTAAGATAAGACCATAAATCAGTCTTGTTCAGTGTAATTATAAGACCAGATACCCCACCAAGCTCAAAAGTGCTTATGAATTTTTCTAAGACAAATTACTTCCTACTAAGTGATGGTATAATACATTTCAAACCCCCCTCAAATGCAGATAACACAAAGTCCTGTGCAGGGGTGTACACCAATGCCCTGTATAATCACTTAAACAGTTGTATAGAGTCTGCTGTACCTGACTGGGTTAATACCAGGTCTTGTCGAAAAAACAAGTCACCCTGGTATAAACAGGCTATACAACATGAGAAAGAAACTAATGCTCAAGAACAAGAGTGAACTAGCTCAGCAGAGGGAGAAAATCCCTTTCTAGCTTAAACAAACAAATTAGAGATCTTGTCAAGTCCTCCAAAGCTAATTATGAAGCAAAAATAGCCTCCCTAGCCAAGGATAATTATAAGGCATTCTTTATCTACATCTGAAATTTAAGAGGGAATACCCAGCCATGCAATAAACTGGTTGTGGATGGCACGACCCATATTCAACTGGAGGTAATAGACAACCTGCTAGCTGCCATAGTTGGAGCAAACTTCATCCCCCTGTCACCTCCAATCACCACGCAAAGTACATCTGCCACCATTCCTCAGCCTATTTTCTCAAGAGAGCAGGTCATCCCGGCACTCTCCAAGGTAAAAAATACTGCATTAATGAAACCAGACAACATCACAGGTTGCCTTTTAAACAACTTAAAAGATGACCTAGCAGACCTACTTGGATCCCTGTTTAACCACAGCCTGAGAACCAACTATGCTCCAGCAGAATGGAGGACAGCAACAATAATCCCTCTGCACAAAGGGTGGCCATCAGCTGACCCAGGGAAATATAGGCCTATAAGCTTGACTAGCCACATCTGCAAGGCCATGAAAAGAATCATTATGGACCTTATTAACAAGGACATAGGTAATCTCCAAACTTTGGACCCAACCCTGTTCAGATTGGTTAAAGGTAAATCATGCCTGTTAAACATAATTGACTTCTTTGAGAAAGTCATCAAGGCCCTGAACAAGGGGAAAAAAGTGCATACCTCCTATCTTGATCTAGCCAAGGCATTTGACACAATCCCCCACTCTGGTACTATACAGAAACTCTTCCAATTGGGAATTAACCCCTACATTACCAGATGGGTAGCCAACTCACTCACAGACAGGACACACACTGTCAAAGTGGGTGATTTCACCTCTAGGACCAGCCATCAGTGACATACCACAGGGTTCTGTGCTGGGCTACTTAGTGTTTGGAATTTATTTCTCAAAAGTCCAGGCAAACTTAGTTGGGCTGTGGCTGACCAAGTTTTCTGATGACTGCCAATTGGAAGCAATAACTGAGTCCTTCAGTGATGTTAATATACTGCAGACAGGGTTAATGCACTCAAATGATTAGTGCCAAAGCCACGAATTAATGATAAATGCAAAAAAGGCATTATCATTCCCTTTGGGAAAGCTGATATCCCTGCAACTTACATTGTAGACAGCACCCCCCCCCTCCCCGAGTGTAGACCCAGTGGTACATAATCTGGGTACTCTGCTTGATAGCAATCTGACTTTTGACCACCATGTATCCACAGTAGTAAGGAAATCCTTCTGTGTGGCACATCTTATAAGTAAAGGCATCGCATTTATATCTAAGGATGTTATAATTCCATTATACTTGGCCCTCATCAGACCAATGATTCACTACATTGCTCCCTTTTGCATTTACCTCACCAGACACCTGGAACAGTTGGACAGATTACAGATGTTTCTCACCAAGAAATTACAGGGTACACAAAACAAGTCTTGCGCAGAAAGACTGGAAGCCCTGTCACTGTATTCTGTCTCCTACAGGTTAAGAGGCGAGCTGTGCCTGTCTTACATGGCAGTCTGTGATCTGGCTGTGATGGAAATGCTACACATTCATAAATCAAACTGCAGAAGGGTCCCTCTCTCTCTAGGGATCATAGCCTCTGACAAGAACAGGTCATGCTGGAGAGATGGATACATCTCCCAGAGACTGACCCTTCTCTGGAACAAGCTTCCAATTCACGTGAAACAGAGCCCTTGACTGTCTTCAAAGGCAACCTAGATCAATGGAAGGGAGACCACAAATTTACTCCTGGGGTGGTGCCCATATCCCTCCTGCCAGAGGAAATCTGTATTAGCAACCATAGACCTTTACCTCTGTGAACTTCACTCACCTAACCACCGACAATTGGAGCAAATCATGCTAAATATGGCTAGGCTCTTAAGTGTTCTAGGGGATGCTAGCCTAGTAACCTCCTATGAACCTATATGCAGTCGATTATATATCCTGTAGACTGGGGATGTCAAATACTTGCATACTCCATTTCACATTTATTTTTACAGACGTGTAGAACACTATTATATCCCCAACCTTGCTATTGTAATGTGGCATGATATCATCTTTCTGGCTGTTAAATTTGTTTACTGTCACTATGAATATGAGCTCATAGTCATAGTTGGTTTCAAAGACACAGCTTGTAGCTAATTAAATGCATGACAGACAACAACTGGACTGGAATCTGGAGTATCATTTGGAACAAAGGCTGTTTTGGGGCTCAGTGTTGTCTATACTCTGGATACTCTAGTGTCTTTAAATGTTTTGTCGGGGAGGTCATTGCTGTGTAAGCAGTCCAATTTTAAACAGGTTATTTCTGTTCCTGAGTAGGAAAAGGCCATGGTAAGTTTGGACAGTATAGGATCTCAGTGTACTGGACATTCTGACAACAACTGCTTCTTGTTGCTCCTTATTCTTGGCATCTGATTTTCAAATAGGACTAAGTCTTGGCATCAGTAATAACTTGTTTGATTGTTTACAGTAAAGCTTCTCTTTTCCTGCACTGCTTGCCATATTATTTGAACAATGACACTACTGGCAAGTTTAGTTGTCTTCTCATCTCCATCTTCACCTCCACCTCCATCCAGCACTGATGCCAAACCCTTTGAGATGCACTGGTATACTTATGTATTCTCCAAGTGCAAGATAGCAGTTATGCTTTGAGCTGACAATTTCTTGTGATATGGTTTACTGTATTAATAACTCTCTTGACTTAGCCTTCTGACTGAGGATATCTTAGTGATGAAGCAATGTGTTAGAACTCCTATTCTTGTGCAAACATTTGAAGTACTGAGTCACATGTTGCAGACCATTACTGCATCAAGTACATCAATGATACGATGTTGAGAAGGATATTGATTTCAATATTGCTGTGGCAGTTTACAGTACATTTAATTTCGATATCTTCTGAATGCTTTGAGTAGTAAATACACACAGTACTGGCTATCTCTGTACTGTAACAGATCTGATGCAGCTTTACTCCACAGATCTGAAATGTCATTAAGAATCATGACATCTTTGAAACTACTTTTGTGATGCATATTACAAATGTGACAGTTTTGACTATCAGTTCGATATCTTTTGATGCACTTGGATAAAATAAGACATATATACTCCCTTTGCAATTATTATATATTTTCTCTAAAATTAGTTTTCAAAGTTGGGTATGAACAAGCACTCTGTTTGTTTAGTCTTAAATATCAATACTATTAACTCTTGAATCTCATCACAATAGATATATTTTGAAAAAATATCTATTGCCCTTATGTAATGTAAACAGATTTAATTTCAGCATTTGACAGGGTCATACACAAAACTCTGATCAATAACCTGTAACTAGGTATTGATTTACTCTTGATAACATGGATAGCTGCATGGCTTCTAAATAGGATATGGCAAGTGTCATACAGCAACTGGAGAGGTGAAATCCTTGGTTACAGTCAATGTGTCCCACAGGGCTCTGTCCTAGGCCTTTACTTAGATTGTATCTTTCAGACCTATCTTTTACATCTGAGGTATTCTATTGTTTTTATGCAGATGACCTGAAATTGGGAAACTGATTACACGCGTTACAGATAGGCAAAAGAACTTGACTAAATTGACCATTTGGTTACAGGAGAATAATATGTTGATAAATGCACTATAAACTAAGCATAGGAGGTTTGGGAGACATAAACTGAAAGGTGAATATTTAATACAGCACACGGTGATTGAAACTGTAGATTCATTTAATGATCTGGGTATATGGGTAGATCCATCTTTGAGTTTTTCTAAGCATATCAATCAATTGGTTAATGATAGTTCTATAACTATCGGTTGTATAAAAAGATTTATAAACTCTAGGAAATCAGAAATTATGAAGTCATTATTTGTTAATTACATTTTACCCAAAAACTGAGTATGGAATAACAATATGGAAACCTTAAAAGAAGACAAGCATGAGTAAACTGGAAAGAGTACAGCAGAAATGTACCAAGAGCATACATGGAGGTGAAACATTTATTATGAAAGACTAAAATAACTGAACTTGTACTGTGTCTTTTATAGATATGTAAGAGGAGATCTTATTCAGGTATGTAGGGCATTTGCAGACAACTATCTTTGGGAATGTTTGGGGTTATTAAAAAGTACTAGACAAGAGTTTCTCTGGCAGACCAGCTGATGCATGGAACAGACTACCAAATTACATTAAAGCAAACACTAGTTTAGATATTTTTATGAATGACCTGGACGATTATTATGGGAACAACTGTTTTGGTATATTGGCAGGCTAGATGGACATTAATGCCTGTGCTTGAAATATTTGTATGTGTAATAAACCTACATTTGTAACAGATTCTTCTTTTTGCCATTTGGACATCTTATTAATTGTATTGCAATTTTACCTTCTTTTTCTCATCTGGCCATCCAATCAAAATCACATTTTTCAGAAACTGTAATTCCAAATTTCATTTTGTATATTGAAAAGATTCTAACACTTTTTCAGATGAAATTGGTAAGTGAGGAACTACGAACGGTGGAAATTATTTCTAGATCCTGCTGTAAAAGATTTTCTTTGTGAAATATGTTGAGGACAATGCAGCTGTGATATGCATCTCCTTGCTTGGTTTGTTCACCACAGATAAATCAAACCTTTAAATGATGCAGCCTTAGTTAAATTCAGTAGAGTGGCTTATGAAAAATACATTTAATAGGTTATAATCATGTTACAATCAGAGTCTATGAAAACTAATCAACCATAAATATATTCATAAAATATTTTTATTATTTTACGACCATGGACAGTTACACAGCTACTCCTTCATCTGAACATATTACATCTATTCATCTCAAAAGTGGCTATTGATTCATATGCAAAAGGCTAGTTATTCCGTAATAATAATATATTAATATCCAATTGGGTGGAATCGACTTGTAATGCTTTTTTCACATCACAGTAGTGTAATATAGGAGTCTTAGTCACTAGTGTTTTTGAAACAGAAAAGTTTTCTCCTATGACTGTTCCCATTATCCTGTGATGTGTTCCATTGCCACTGAAAAACGTTGGAGCAGATAACATTCTAACAGACATTTTTCTGAAAGGTTATTAGACTGCAGAACCTTAGACTAAAAAAAAAAAAGAAGCAAAAGGATTTCCTGGGAGGGGAGTTGTTAATGTCAACTTTAAGTCAGAGGACCATTTTGGCTAGTATGACCACTATCATTCCTAAATAGAGGGACGCAAGGTAATGGTGTTAGATCAGTCCTGATTAATCATAACAGTAATTTACACCAATAGAGTTTTAAGAATGTTGTTTTTTTTTTGTTTGCATATTTATAGTACTTTATTTTTTATTTTTACTTATGCAACATTTTATACCTTGTGTGTGCTTTTAAGAAACATTTTCAGACTTGCATATAGTAAATCAGAGTGTGTGTGGTACGAATGAACTAATGTGGCAGGGTTAGCCACCCGGAGGTGTAAATCTTTGCACGCGATGATTGTCACTGTTAAAGTGACACCCCGACCCCATGTGCAAAATGAGAAAAGGGGTTGAGGATGGATAGATATTGTGATTCAACTTTTATAACTTCATATAGCTTTTCATACACCTATTCCTTGTTTAAATTATATAACTGTAATTTTTATAACAGTACATTTAATACAATTTACAAATTAGCAGCATGGTCAGCAATCATCCTAATATATAACAAGAGAGAGAGAGAAACAGAGGTTTACTGACAATGCTCATGGATAATCCAAACTAGAACCCTCATATTTATCTGCAGAAACTGCAAATGTAACCTGGGAAAAGTGATTTGTGGTGAAGAATTCTTTTCTTTCCCCTCTCATGCATGGCCTGTTGAGTTCTGGGAATAGTTTTTCCGTTTGATGCAGAAGATTTTTCTGGATGGCATCATTTTTGCAACTGCCAATGTTTTTGTTAGATGATGTTATTCTAACCAGATGTCACATCCACTTGGAAAACGGAGATACTAACCAAACTGCATTTCTCTATACTGGGGTAATTTCATTGGTCACAGCTAATACGACTTACCAGAAGAGGTGCCAGCACAGTGGATTCTATTTAGAATGTTATTGTCCATATTTGCAGTTTAGGAGAGGTGGATGGTTGAGGGAGAGGTAGTGTTTCAATGTCTGCAGGATCCATTCCACTGAGAGTAAAGTGGAGTGCTTTCTCAAGGCCTTGAGCAGGCTAATAGAGAACCTTGGTCTTCATGGGTTGAGCAAAATATGAATGTTTTGTTTAGTTTCTGCAAAGGTATCTAATATAGTCTTGAAGTCACTGCTTGTGTACACAGTCATTAGCATTGTGTATGCCAGTAACGGGTACCTGAGAACATTTAGTCTTGTCTGTGACTAAACAGCCCTCATTCCCATCTGAGATTTCTGCCATTTCCCGCATGAAATAAGATTCTGGTGAGGAGTAAAATAATTGCTAAGAAGATGGAGAATAGTGCAGTGCTTAATGGAGGACATTTTGAATGTCGGGTACGAGTCAGTCTTTGAATCCCTTTAGTGATTGATGGGAATTTTCTAGTGATAAACAGTCTTGCTGTTTTCTAATTATGTAATGCAGTGACAGATTTTTAGTTTTAGGTACAGTTTTCTAAAGTTTGACCCTACTTGCCATGGCTTTAAAACTTCTAATGCTATCAAGGGGAGAGAGTAGTTTTCATACAAATTTTTCTGGAAGGGACAACTGTGTTAAGTATTGAAAGAGTTGTGGAGTTAAACTATTCCATGGAATTATAAATAAAGAGAAGATTGCGGTTAAAGGTCATCAGACACTTATGAAGCATTTCATGGTATATCATCATTGAAGTGTTTGAAAGTTCCAGACAGTAATTGTCCAATGAGAGCAGGAGAACTTTGATGTTAGCTATATGGCATAAGTGATCATGGGAACCCATAGGTCCTCAGATAAGACATAGCACACACAGCTTTAGTGTCACATGGTGACAGTGTCTAGGGAACATGGTACAGCATGCTTATTGTCTGGGTAGGATGGCAATGCCACTTACTGTGTTGTGTAAGTGTGTGATTTTGCCTACATATGTTGGGCGGCACAGTGGTGCAGTGGTTAGTGATGTCACTACACAGCAAGAGGTTGTCCGGTTTGATTCTATGTCAGGGTGCCTTCTGTTGTGGAGTCTGCATGTCCTCCCTGCATTCATGTGGGTTTTCTCTGTGTGCTTCGTTTTCCACCCATATTCCAGAGTCATGTGTCTTGGGGCCTCAACTGAAAATGGGCTCTGTCCCAGTCGGACTTTGCCAGTAAACAAACGTTAAGTAAATAAGTATGGAGTGATTAGGAGAGGTAATTTCTCAGTTAAAGATGTAGTATTTTCACTATGACTGAGAGAATGCTAAAATGTCTGAGGAATGGTAGGCCATCCATGCAATTTACATCTTTTCTCATGCATGCTTTTCATATTGAGATGTACGGTTTTGAGGGTGCGTTGCATTTCATTGGGCAATCCATAATGACGTATGAATATTATTATTTACTAGCAAACCAGAGCTAATGTTTGTCACAACAGTGTAAAATTAGGCTTATTTGCTTGGGTGATAACAGTATTGTAGATGTCAAAGGAATTGTTTGAAAAAGTTGAATGTCTTACTGTGCAAAGGATATAGTTGAAAATATATGGATATATGTTTTGTTTTAGTATATGAGAATATTGATAATCTGTGTTTAAAAGTCTGTGGTTTGACGAAAGTATGTTTTGGGGGAAATTTAATTTGTTAAGAAGTGTGAGGTCATGTCATTTAATGGCAAATGAAGATGTGCCTTAGTTTGTGTGCTGGGAGGAAAATTTGATTTAATGCAATGTTAGTAGGAGGGAAATTTGATTTAATGCGATGTTATTAGGAAGGTATAGTACAGAGTTAATATGTTGGCAGTCTGGTAGTAATGGGTTGAATTACATCAAGTTTGGTGTGTTTGCCTTAGAGGTGACATTTTCTGATTGATTATTTCAGAAGGAGTTAGCTTTTATAATTTATAAAGAGCCCATCACTGGGCATAGGCTGCTACTTGAATTTAGAAGAGTGTGAAAAAGGGCAACATAATATGAATGTATTCCATTATTTCAGTGAGAGACCGTATGGATAGGTGTGTATTTAGTGTTTGTAAACAGTTACTTAACACTGGTCATATGGCAATGTGTGTCTGCACTGCACTGTACTGATCAGGTGAAGGACTCTGATCATATGACAATGGGTTTTTGTGGTGTACTTGGGTGACCATATGGCTTAAAGGTTAATGTCTTCGCCTCCCATGCACAAGGTTTGAGCCTGACCTTCGACCAATGCCTCTTTAGAGTTTGCATGTTTTTGTTGTGTCTCCATGGGGATTCTCCCATGTCTGGAAAACATGCTGAGTGTTTCCATCTCAAACTCACCAATGAATGGAGCTGTGGGCAGCAGCACAGACTCTACATGGTGCCCTATAGGGGGAAGAGTTGTACAGACAAACCGCTTTGGGCATCTACTGTGGTGCACAGTCTCCTCAAGATAGGAGAACACGGATCACAGACTGTACGCCATGGCACTCTGTGTAAAATATGGATCTAGGTGATTTGGTCGTGTTGACTAATGTCGCCAAAAATGGGCATGGGTAGTTACGCTGATAAGTGGGTTGAGGACCCGGCCTAACTTTACCCATGCCAGGGACCCTTGCTAATGGTGGGAGGGGTATATGTGCCCCTATTGGCCAGTGTGTGCCCACCATAAAGCCCAGCAGCCCTGGGCCAATAAGCTACTGGCTGGCCGGTGTCTAGTTGCCCAGTCTGGGTTACCTGGGATAGCTCTGTTGAGCGAAAGCTGGATGTAAAACCAACCAACCTGCCAAAGATGAACTGAGAATTGCTACACTTAATGTAGGTTCACTGACAAGGCTGCAGCTTGGAAGCAGATGATATGGAGGAGACTGGACATCCTTTGTATCCAAGAGACAAGACTGAAGGGCAGTGCAGCAAAGCCACTTGGCTTGGGATCCAGACTCTACTACTCAGGTGGGGGACAGGCTAGGAATGGTGTAGGAATTGTGGTGAGAGAGAGGCTTCAGGAGGCTGTGAGGGATATCATCAGAATTAATGACAGACTCATGGCAATCTGACTGCATTGTAATGATAGGGCAGTATTCTTAATCTCAGCATATGCCCCTCAGCAGGGTTGTGATATTGAGGAAAAGAGTGGATTCAGATGGCAGTTGCAGGACCTACTAGACAAAGCAGGACAACATGAATTGGTGTTGATAATGGGTGACTTGAATGCACATATTGGGACAGACAGAATTGGATATGAGGACTGCCTGGGTCCACATAGGTGGGGTAACAGGAATAAAGAAGGAGAAGCCATTCTAGAATTCTGTCTGGCAAATGGCTTGATAGTCAACACATGGTACTAAAAGAGAGACAGTCACAAGATCACATACAAGAGTAGCCAACATGCAACTCAGGTAGACTTCCTCCTAGTAAGGAAAAGACACTGGGGTAGAGTCCATGATTGAAAAGTCATCCCCAGTGAAACAGTTAGCCCACAGCATAAACCATTAGTTGCCACAATCAGCTGCAAGCAGTGGTCAGAAAAGGCTCTAAGGTCAACAGAGACCAGGCTGAAGACATGGAAGTTGACTGGAGAGAAAGTACAACAGTTCAAGGAATTACTCAAGGCTCTAGCACCCCAAGAAGAGGAAGAAGAAGGTGGAGTTGAAGAGTGGCAGTGCCTAAAACAGCATGTGCTAGGACTACAGAAAAGATATGTGGCTGATCCAGGTATGGAAATAAGGTACACAAGGAAAGCTGGTGGTGGGATGCAGAAGTCTGGGAAGTTATCAAAAGAAAAAAAGGAGTACAGGAAGAAACGGGAGATAGAAAAGACTGACCAGGCTAGGAAGGACTACTGGTTGGCTAACAAAGAAGCTAAGAAAGAAGTTGCAATAGCAAAGGAAAGGGCTTTGGAGGCACTCTACCAACTTCTGGAAAGTGACTCAGTAAGGGGCACAAAGAAACTATATCAGGTTGCAAGGCAAAGACAGAAAGATAAAGAAGATAGTCAGACACCCTTCATAAGGGATGCTAGCAACAACCTGCTTACCAGCCCACAGGACATCAAAGGAATATTTCCAGCAGCTTCTGAATGAAGAAAACCCCACAGAACCTGTACTGCTTCAGAAACAGCCTATGATGAGAGAAGAGGAGGAGCCCACCCTAGAAGAAGTAAGAACAGCACTAAGGAAGATGAAGTCAGGGAAAGCAGCAGGCTCAGATGAGGTCACAGCAAATATGATAAAGATGCTGGGTGAGATAGGGGAGAAATGGCTCCTAAGGATACTAATATCAGTGTGGAGAGAAAGGTGTATCCCAGATGACTGGAGAATAAGCATACTCATGCCAGTGTACAAGAACAAAGGGGACATCCACAATTGTGGGCAGTACAGAGGGATCAAACTCCTAACACATTGCATGAAAGTTCTGGAGAGGGTGACTGATAAACGTATACACAGAGTAGTAGAATGTAAGATGGGAGATGAGCAGTTTGGATTCATATCAGAATCCAGCACAACTGACCCATTGTTTGCATTGAGACAGATACTTGAGAAGAAGCTAGAGATGAGGAAAGAGTCCAACTTGGGCATTCCTAGACTTGGAGAAAGCATATGACAAGGTCCCAAGAAAGCTAATCTGGGCAATACTGCGGTGGTTTGAAGTCCCAGAAACATTGGTAGAATTAGTGCAGGGTATCTATAAGGACCCAGTGACTCAAGTATGAACAGTGTTCGGCCTCACAGAGGAATACCCAGTGGGAGTGGGTGTACATCAGGGTTCAGCTCTGAGCTGAGCCCACTGGTCATACTGGTGATGGACTACATTAGCAAACAGGTTGGAAGAGACAGATCAACAAAGCTGCTGTATGCAGACAATGTGGCACTACAGGCAGTCTCTGAGCTATTACTTCAGCAAAGGATAGAAGAATGGAATGAAAATCTGAAGGAACATGGGATGAAACTAAGCACAGATAAGACGATGGTAATGGCAGCAAACTGGGGAAATCAGAAGAAGCTGAGAATAGAGATAGAGGGGAAGACAGTGGAACAGGTAAACAGCTTCAAGCATTTGCGAGGGGTGGTTGAGGAGAAAGCTAGTCTGAATGAAGAGGTCAAAGCTAGAATCAGAGGGGCTGCAGCCAACTGGCATAGAGTATCAGGTGTAGTCTATGACAGAAGAATGCCAAAGAAGCTGAAAAGTAAGGTGTACAAGACAGTGGTGCGACCAGTACTCCTGTATGGTACAGAAACCTAGGCAGTAAAGAAGAACAGTTGAAGAAGCTAGAGGTGATGGAAATGAAGTGCCCAAGAAAGGTGGTAGCATGCAGACTGTGGGACAGACGAAGAAATGAGGACATAAGAGCAGAAGCCAAAGTAGCTCCAATTGCAGAAAAGATCAAACAGAACATATTACGGTAGTTTGGACACATGTAGAAAAGAAGAAGACAATTTGGTGAAGAAGATTTGGGACAGACGGGAAGAAGGTAATAGGAAACGAGGACATCCAGCAAAGAGGTGGATGGATTGTGTGAAAGAAGATCTGCGACAGTCAGGCATGAGTGTTGAAGAAGGCAGGAGTGTGGCACTGAATTGAGAGAGTTGGTGACAGTTAACACGATACCCCGACCCCATGTAGAACAAAAAAATGGGAAAAAGGGGCTGATAATGATGTTTGTGTTGTACTAGTCAGGTACAGAACACTGTGATCATATGATGTTTCTTTGGCATGCTGATGGGGTACAGAACTATGATTGTATGATAATCTGTGTGTCTGTGGTGTACTGATGAGGTACAGAGCTCTGACTGTATGATAATGTGCGTCTGTCATATACTGATCATGTTCAGAACACTGATTGTATGCCATCAGTAATGCAGTCTGGTTACACAATGTATGGGACCTGCTTAAAATAGATTGATCAGGTAATGTCAGCAGTACTTAAATGCATCTGTTTTTGTCATTAAGCGTCCATTACTGTTATTGTTATGAAGATATTTTTTTATAATCTGTAATGAAACATATCAGTCACTTCCTAGCAGACTACTTCTAGAGATGAATGGAGCTAGAAATGATAGAATTTCTACTTCTACTGCAGATCTTTGATGCCACACTAATTACCCAGTCTCCAGGCTGCTTTAGCATTGTCAGTATTGTAAGAATCCCTTTCTTCCTCACTGTACATAAAAGAGGAAACCTTGTCTTCTGAAACATGCTATAGATTGGGAGTGCTCTGTTAGTGATCCACTAACCAAGTGGTAGCACATCACAGGAGATGTGTGCAAGGTTGGAGTGGGGTGGGGTTACGTACTGTGCATTAATCATGATTATAAGGAATGAGATTAAAGACCTTCCATTGTGACAGGGGGTTGTCTGCTGTGCTCAGTTAAGTTTAATTGCATTAGTCATGTAATGTCATCCCATGCAATAGTTTTTAAGAAAGAGGGGGTGTTGTGGGCAGTGGACTAATCAGATGAAAAGAATAACTGCTTACTAATGCAAAGAATGGTTCTCACCATGGCATGCTAGCCATATGATTAGTATACCAATGTGATGATAGTGAACATGCCTAAAGACATAACCCAGCAGGAAGAGGAAGGTGAGTGAACCTATATTCCTTTCGGTAATGAAGTTATGTTGCTAACTCTACAATAATTGTACAGCATGGTGGACAGAGGCTGGGAGTTACCTGTCATGAACTAGCACATAATATCTGTAACCCTTAACACGTAATTGTACTGAAACATCCTCTTATATAATGTGTCTGCAGTGGGCTTCTGTTGAAATTCCAAGGACTGTATCTGGAACCACAGGCTAGCATGACTAAAAGTGGTAGAGTATGGGGAGTATATACTATGTCTAACGTTGTGATACCTCAGTGCGTTTCCCTTACTCTGAAGTGCAATCATGTTGGAGCTGTAAATGCCAAGGTGAGGTCAGGTGGAGAAGCCTCTTGTAAGAATGTTTAATTACAATGCAGCATGTTTTGAGATTTGCTAAATTTCTTCTGCAGTCGGTTTATTTTATCATTTTTTTTTACAGTTAATGGACCAGCAAGCAAGAGACTCACACTATGGTAGAGTCATTTATAATTAATTGCGTAAAGCTAATAATATTGTGTCTCTGCATGGTAGTTGGATGAAGCCTGTTTAAGCTGACATTGTCAGGTGCCTTCAGTGATGCTACATAATGAGTAAAAGATGGTAATGAGTCTCCACTTCGAATTAGTAACAGTCTCATTATCTACACTGCATTACTAACATGATGGGTATAGCAGGGGTGGCGGTACAAACCTGTCTACCTCTTCTGTAAAACAAAAACAGTTTGCATCTGACGCAATTCAAGAGCACCGCATAAAGATTTTCTTGTGGCAGGAGTGCTGAGGTCCAAGTAGACAGTGCCAGATACAGTACTCAAATGCCCTGCATTTTGCAGGATGTTCCTGATATTGTCTTATATTTTTGCCTTCTTTGTGAAATTTTTGATTTACTGGTAAATATGTTCATAGGTTCATACTGGGCAAACTGCCTATGTCGCAGTCAGTCAAGTCATTAATGTCAGATTTTAGAAGTTAATACTTGGGCATTCGAAAGACATGCGTAAATGGGCGTGCCTTCGTTGAAGGTCGAACGTCGAGCTGACACCTCAGTGTTAGTGAAAATCTACTGCCAATCATTAGAGGACTGGAGTTCCGCTGTGGCGACCCCTAACCGAGAAAAGCAGAAAGACCAACAACAACAACTTATTTTTCAGAAAATACAAGTTGATGCAAAACCCCATTCTATTAACTTTCTAAGTGAATTAGAATAACATTTAAAAATTCTCTGTTTTTCAGTCTTTGGCACCCTCATTATTAAGGCTTTGCCCCTAATTCTTGAGCAAAGAAGTTGAGAACTTCACCAGACATCCATTCATTTTTTCAGGACCTGCTTTATCCTATTCTGATTACTTGGGAAGCCAATGGCTGTTAGAGCAAGTAATGGGAGTTGGTCAGAGGAGCTGTCCGGGATATCTCATCTCTCCATTGCAGGCAGAAGATTTACACTCACACATTCTGTCTCACACACACACACACACACACACACACACACACACACACACACACACACACAGGCAGTTTTATATCCTCACCAGTACACCTATAACAATGTATTTGGACCAGAGTCACTGATGAAAAGCTACATGAACATGAGGGCATGTAGATTCTGCACAGATGTAATCAGCCAGGCTTTGAGTTAGAGAAACAGGCTGTCTGAGACAGCAGCTCTAACTGCTACATCACTGTGCTCTCTCAGCGTCAGACCTATCATGGATTACTTTCTTACTGCTGCATTCTGCACTCGCCCACCTGTAAACACAGGGGAGGCATTTTTTTATTTAACATGGACAAGATGCACCTGTGAGGAGAATAAAAAGGGCAGCAACTGAAGGTGAAGAAAACTACCTCTTGGGATGTGAACTTTGCTGTTGTGGAGTAGTACTGGATGTTAATAAATAATTATTGAAAGAATGGTCTACGCAAGCTGCTATAAGAAAGAATGATGCTGAGGTTGCAGCATAACTAGTTGTCTACTTGCTTTGAGTTTTAACAGAGCATTCATTGATTATGTAAACACTGCGACGGTACCATCCATTGGTTTTCATTCTGTTGTTGAGATGGGAATGACCCAGTCCTTTTTGATGTTATTCACACTAGAATTCTAAGCCAATATTTATTTTTTTTCTTGTTTGATAAATGTGACAAACTGCTCGCTCCTTTAACCTTTCTGTGTTCACCTGCTCCACATTTGCTGAACAGAGGGATTTGCATGTCATGGCACTAAGGTCAAACATTATGATGCAAAAGTCTTGGCAGAAGTTTTTGTGCAATGTCTGCACTCAAATTTCAGTCTGAGTCTGTCTGTTGAAACTGATACCACTTTCACATACTGCATGTAATTTTATAACAATTCATTGTCTTCTAGTATTTTTTACACCACCTAAAAACTTTCTAAAAGGAAGACTGATGAGCTGTTATGATCAGTCATCATCATCATCTC
This sequence comes from Protopterus annectens, assembly GCF_019279795.1. Lineage (NCBI taxonomy): Eukaryota > Metazoa > Chordata > Ceratodontiformes > Protopteridae > Protopterus > Protopterus annectens. The sequence goes on along the minus strand of NC_056749.1, from coordinate 468,877,578 downwards.
AGATTAGTCCATCAGAAGTATACACCTTGAAATTAATTTACATCCAGCGCTGCCTCTGTAGACAGTTACATACACCTGACTATGACTATGCATGGTGTATCATTACTCCTAATGGAAAGTATAAATCATGATGTAACTATAGCTTACTGCATATAAAGAGTAATGACTAAGAACGTTTCATTTACTGGAATATAAATATTTTTCTGTAAAGTATAAAATGTACATTTTAAATATGTTTACAAGGATTTCACTAGAATGGCAAGGACATTTAAGCACCATGGCCCATTCTTGTTATCAGTACTGCTGTGCTAGCCAGGGATGGTTATTAGAGATGCACTTGATGGGTGAGTCTAAAGTTAGTTAAAAAAAATGTGGAGACAGATGCATATCGTATTTCCAGGTGAAACAATTTTTATTTCAAGATCTAATTTCCATATTACATAATCATTATCTTCTGACATCTGAAACTAGTAACATTTCATAAACTTGTCAGTACTGACAACTCAGACTCTGAAACAACCCATCTTAGGGACTAGTTATCAAATGTTGGATTTTAAATGATGTTTGGAGGAAATTATTAACTCTGACATTTTATCCTTGTATATTTATTACTAAAACTCACAATAAAGGTTTCCCACTTAGTCTATACTATCAAATACCAGAACTTTAGAACCACAGGAATGTCAGCCTTCAAATATCTGGCTTGTTGAGTTTGCCTACCCTTCCCAAAAAGCAGTGCAACCCCAAAAGGATGTTTATATTAGTAAGACATGTGTGTATTAAGGGCTAGCATCACAAATTGGGCATTAACACACACATGCTTCATGCACTGATTTCTGGACTCCTGACACACTTCCACCTTGAAGCAGAGGTTGTCAAAAGAGTAGTGGCACAAACTAGCTGGGACCACCTCCCTTCCCCCATGATGGGCACTCCCACTATCATAGCTGCTGTGTAAAGTTCTTGAGATGCTAATCAAATTCAGATCATTTTGACTGTAGTCAAGGCTTTCTCCCTCTTTGCCATCATAGTAGGTTTAACAAGTGCAACATTTAATGTAATATAATATATAATTCGACTTGCATAGAACATTTTTCTCAGGGATTGGTCTGTACCATAATGATGATGATAAAACATGTACTGGAAAAAGTAAATGCTGGAAAATAAACAATTAACACAGCTAGTGTTTCCGAAGAAAATGTGATTGTCAAGCAGTAAATGAGAAGTACCTGTCTGTGTACACTGTGCAACTGCTATCATTTTCCTCACTATGTAAGTCATTTTGCCCTGAAAAAGCATAACCAGAACAGCTTACTAGTAAAAGGGAAAATCATTCCTTTTCTGGGTGGGGAGGTGTGGTGTCAGCATTGTCTCCATTTGAACAGGTGCCAGACACCCGATTAAACAGACACAATGCTGAAACCCTTTGGTCAACACAGATGGTCAACAGGTGTGTGAGATGGGCAATACCTTGGTAGTATATAGTTAGCAGGCAGTGGGGGTGCAGGGAGGATTTCCCCCCTGCAGAAACACTTGCTGTTGGGTTTAGTCTGATCTGGAGTAATCCACAGGGCATGCTCAGAATGTGTCGATATTTGTTCATTCGATGCTTTGATTATGATCTCCTGGGTGCTGCCATTCTGTCCATTCGATTGGGTGTCCAACACCCATATATGGCTGTTGGACAGCCGATAGAATGAACACATTGCTGACAAGTGTTTGGTTGACAGGTGTGCAAGATCAGCAATCCCCATGTAGGGAAATAAACCCTTTCCTTGGGCATAGTGTGATATTGAGGTTAGTATATCCATCTAGATACATAATTAGGAGGGGGAGTAGGGGATAAGGGGGGGGCTTAGCCCCACTGGAAAAACATTTGCCATTGGTTTACTCAACTCCAGGGTAATCCCCAGGGCATGAATAGAATGTTTCAATATTTGTTCATTTGATGTTTTGACATCAATCTCCTGGGTGTTGGCATTGTCCATTTGATCGGATGTCTGACACCTATATATGCAGACATACATATAGACAGAAAATCAGATAGATACAGAGAGACAGAAACAGGTGTGTGTGTGTGTGTGTGTGTGTGTGTGTGTGTGTGTGTGTGTGTGTGTGTGTGTGTGTGTGTGTGTGTGTCTATATCATATAAGTTTATATGACATTATGTGTGGGGCAACCCCCCCACCAAAGTTAAATATAGTAACTCCACAAATGCAGCAACAAGAACAGGAAATCTGTCAAATAAAATGAATTACTACTGGCACACAATTTTGTACCACACTAGCAGCATCTTCCTTAATCTGCCAGATGACCTGGAGCAACTTTTTAATGTGGCAAATAGCACAGATTAAAAACAAGTCAAAACACTATATTGGTAGCTTGTCAACAATATAATCTCACCCAAAAAGTAAGTACACCTTACATCAATTTTTTGACATGCCAGTTTTCAACATTTTAACTAAACACTTTTACTTTGAAATAAAAGAAAAATACCCTGCACAAATTGGACAACTATGTATGTATGTATGCAGGTTAGAGTTTGAGTAAGGGGCAGGATTTTGTGCTGTGTATGTGTGGTGTGAGAACAGTACCCATGTGCATTGTTTAATGGCACTGTTACGGAAGGGTTTTTAGTAATGTAATAGGCAGGGTTGGGATTAGGGGCAGGGATAGGGCTGGCAAATACTGCGTAGAGGAGCAGGGCAGTAAACAGACTGTACCTGAACATTTGTACTCTGTTTCTGTGTTTTTTTTCCTGATCTTTTTCTTTTTCATTAGGTTTTGTTTCATGTGTTTCAGTTTTCCATTTCTTATATTTTTTTGCCTCTCGCCTTAATCAAGTATCGTGTTTTATGGAAATAAATTCTCTTGATGCTGTGTGCCTAGATTGTGATATGAAACTTTTGTTTTTATTTTTTGCATTCAAACAATTTCTCTTTCAAAGTTTTCCACATGCCTTCTGCAGTTTGTTCCCCTGAACATATCACTCCTCTTAGTTTTACATAGCGACCCTTTCTCTTGCACATATATATCTGTTATTAATCTTCTGTGCATTGGTTTAGGTTCAGTTTACCGTAATAATCTAGCAACAAATTAACCTTTATAATCCCATGATCACTGCACATCAACAGTGGTAAAACTTGACATGAAGTAACAGTAAGCTCTTTAGGGACATGAACAATGTCTAGTATGTCTGGAGGTTGGCATAATGGTCAATGTGCTTATCTCATATTCCCAAGGGGCAGGGATTGATATTGACCACAAGTCACTGTTTTGCTTCCCTGCAAAAACAACATTTTTTCTTTTTTCTCCCTATTAGCATCAAAATTCATATTTCAGCATATCAACCCAAATATTCAAACTGGCCAAAAAAATCAAAACAATTAACAAAGCCTTGTTTTTGCAGGGGGCAATCCCCCCTGCACCTGCACTCCTCAGACTCCCACTAATTGTATACACACACATTTGACACATGACATTTTATATCTTTAGTACACATATATATGTACAATCTTCATATCATAATAATAATATATCATTTAGTTTTAAAAAACCTATATATACATGAAAAATTTTTTAGGTAAAAAAACTTTTTAGGTATAAATTATGTGTTAGGTATTTTTATATTTCATTTCAATCATTATTTATCTGCCATTTATTACTTTGGATTTATTGCTTAACTCCTTTTCCGGACGTTAGTAAATAGTTTTGAGGAAACATGCTCAGTTTAAGTGGCGGTTGCACTATAAACTTCCGCCTTTAACAGCATTGAAATTATATTCTGCAGTGGTATGCCGTAATTATAGTTTCATTCAAATGTTTTATGCATAAAGTTTTAGTCAGCCAGCACGCTTATGTTTTGTCAGTTTGTTAGCTTATTTAGCTTACATTGTTTATATTTATAGTTCAGCAGTTAGATTTGTAAAAGTGACTTTGACCTCAGCTGCGCTTTAAGTTGTCGGCTTTTGGAAATATTTTATTGCCGCTAATTTGTTACTTTTGACTAACTAAAATTATATGTCTGCTAATTCAATGTATCTGTTGTAGAAATGTTTTCTGCTTACTGAAATCTTTACTTTACTGCCAGTGATCCGGATTTTAGCTTCACAAAGCTGGACTTGGAGACCGAAAAGAAAAAATGTTTTAGCAGTACCTTAATTGATTTCTTCAGTTTTACGTCAACTTGCAGTTGACATTCACTCCTGCATCTAGTTTTAGTTATAGTAATTTAGTTATTGTAATCTAGTGTTTACAAATGACATGATATTGGAAACGTTTACTGGATCTGAATGTTAGTAGTCATGCACGATTTGGAACAATTTGCCCTGTGTTTTAAATCTATATTATAAGTATGTTATATAGATGCTAGCTGGATTGTTCTTGCTCTTTTTCTTTAAAGCGTTCATTGCTAAATAGCTTAATTGAGACAATTAAGCTTTTAACTTATGATATTTAAACAGTGTATGTGGGGTTTTTTCTTTGTCTGAGGAAGCGTGGTTGCACCCACGCGAAAGCGCTTACCGTTACCCACTGTTTCATGGATTTTATGGATTAAAGGAGTTTTTTATATTTATGCTACGTTTATTTGGTTGCTTCATGGACTTTTAACTACAATTGTGCTATTTATTCAACTGCCTTTTGGACATTTAAAAGCATTTCAAGTGATACATTACTGCATCGTGGTAGAGATCAGGTTACTGTTTCTACAGTTACTTTCTTATATTGTGTTTCCTGATCTCCTTAAGTCGCAGTTGCCTCTTGTGTTTTTTTGGACTCTTTATAGTGTGTGGTGACTGCTCTACACGATGGATACCCAGGTGGTGGAACTTGATTACAGGCCGGAGTCGAGGGATAATATACACATACCAGATGGACTGTTGCATCGGGTTTCAAACCCTTTATTGGCTCTAGAGCTTGGTGAGTTCTCTAATGAATCTACATTACTTATACCTGAAGAGAATGTTGCTGAATTTAATTTAACTGCTAAAGACTTTGAAGACAAGTTATTTTTACTGCAAAGATATGCCTGGCAGAGGCAACATCTTGAGGCTTCTTTACATCATCGTATTGTCCCTAGAGGAATGCGTGTTTTTTGCATGCCGTCTTATGGTAGTCACCATCCTACACTTCTTAAAAAGTGGCAGGACTTAAACATAGAACAGGGCTTTAGATATATGTCCCTGCTCAATGAATACTTCTTACCACTTGAAACTGAATTGCGTAAAGAAATTGACTGTATGCATAAAAACCTGTGTGAAAAATATAAATCTGACTTTGCTAAAAAGAAATTACAAGCTATATTTTCACAAGTTAGCTCCTTCAGTGACAAATTGAAACAGATTAAACTTAAAAAGCTACAAAGAGACTTCAACGATTTTCAAACTGGTCAGATTTTTGTATGGCCGAGACACAATAACTCTCAGACTTCTGAACAGCGACAGGCTTTACCAATAAGCCGAGATACTGAAGGAGTACACACTGATGATTTTGTCTCCCCCAGTGAAACCCCTGCCTTACCTCCTTTGTCTACTATAGGGGCCAATGCCCCCACCTCTACTGGAGTTGAACTTTTAAACTTCACAGGATCTTCTGCTACCCCTCCACCAAATCAGCAAGCATTTGCTGATACACATCGACCTAATCAACTAGGGGCTAGATCCAAAAACACTCAAGAAGTAGGTCGTTTTTTACCCTACCCGATAAAACAGAAATTTCAAGGGAGAGGACGTTCACAAAGCAGAGGCCCCAGAAAGCGGAAAATGTCAGAAGAGAAGTATGGAGTGACAAGGAGACAAAGAATGTGACTGACCTTTTTGTTAATTTATCTGATTATGTTATGGACTCATTTGATGCTAGTTTAATCAATAAGGGCCTCAATTTCATTCCTGCTCAATGCAGTAAATTGACTGATGTATTATGTGATTTACGTGTCTTTTGTAGGTCTGTAGCCCTAAAAATGTTTTTTAAAAAAGATTCAACTGAACAAAAAAGTGACTCAAAGTATGTTGACCCCATGACTCTGAAATGTAAAAGTAATTTTTCCCCCCCTTTATGTTCGAACCTTGAATGCTTTTTAAAAGCCTGTGAAAAGGATTTTTATGTCTTGTTTTCTAGTCATAAAAATAAGATAGCATATGTAAATCTAACCACTAAAGAAATGGACTCACTTAAGAAATTTAAACAAGTCCCAGATTTAATCTTTAGACCTGCTGACAAAGGAGGTGGTACTATCATTATGAACAAGGCTGATTACACTTCATTAATGCTTAATATGCTATCTGATGAAGACACTTATAGAAATATTTCTCAAAAAGATATTAATTCCATAGTGTCAAATGTGCATGCTACTTTACATGACTTGTTTATGTGTAGGCAGATAACGCCAGAACTTTATAGTTACTTATTTATAGAATTTCCAACTGTTCCAATAATAAAAGGCCTACCCAAAATACATAAACAAGTTAAACCTTTACCTCTTAGGCCTATTGTTTCAGGTAGCAACTGGGTTACTGCTACAATCTCGACTGTCTTAGAGAAATTTCTCAGGCCCATAGTGGATGGAGTCTCAACTATTTTAAAAGACACTTATCATTTGTTAGATAATCTGAATAGTTTGACTCTTGACATCATGAATAAGGAGTATCTGCTTATAACTCTTGACGTAAAAAATCTCTTTACCTCCATTCCCAATGACTTGGGTCTGGAGGCTATAAGAGAACTATTAGTCAGAGATACTAATTTCTCAAATGATAAAATAATTTTGATTTGTCAACTACTCGACTTAGTACTAAATAATAATATCTTCAATTTTGATGGTCAATCATATTTGCAAACATGGGGTGTAGCTATGGGCACCCCATGTGCAAATACCTACGCAAACCTGGTAGTATTAAACTGGGAAAAGGAATTCCTTTTCAATAACACTTTATTTGAAAAGGTTATATTCTACAGACGGTTTGTGGATGACGTCCTTTTAATTTGGGAAGGTACTTTAGCTGAGTTTAAACCATTCTTGCAGTTGTTAGAAACGACCACCACATATCTAAGGTTCACAATGGAAGCCTCTAAGGAAAGTGTAAATTTCTTGGATGTCTCTTTGACTATTAACGAACATGGTAAAGTAGTTTCTTCCATCTTTAGAAAGCCAACTTGGGCAAATACACTACTTCAATTCAATAGTATGCACCCAAGGCACACATTTCCTGGCATTGTCAAGAGTCAGTTCATTAGATTGACAAGATTGTGTCATGACAGAGTAACCCTTAAACAAGAAATCAATAAAATGGAACTTCTTTTTCTTAATAGAGGTTATGATTCTAAACTAGTTGACACTATTAAAAATGAAATTTTGTATCCATCAGAGTCAGACTTATATCCACCTAAGAAGCCCAACTTTTACAGCCCTAAAAGTTCAGGAAAACTATCTAGGATTCCATATATCACGAAGTACACCAGTGATGTAAAGAGTCTGGAAAGAGTCATTTGCAGAAATTGGAACATTTTAATAACTGATACGTTAATATCTAGTTTAGTAGGTATCCATCCCACCTTTGTTTATAAAAACTGCCCCAATATGAAGCAATTATTGTGTAAGGTTAATAAATCAATACTGAGAGACACCACATTGAATACAGGAACAGTTCCCTGTGGCAAATGTAATAGATGCATTAACATCTGCACTGATATAATATTTACTCATCCTTCCTTGGATTTTACCTTTTGTTTTAATACACCAGCTACTTGTAGCTCAAAAAATCTGGTCTACTTAGCTACGTGTACAAAATGCACTGCTTTCTACATAGGCCTCACGAACAGAAGGCTAGCTGATCGTATCTATAATCACTTATATGAAATTAAGAAAGTATCACATACAAATGCCTTAGCACAACATATAAAAGACCATAGAGACCATACATTTGTATTTAGAGTATTAGAATTGGTGCATTTAAATGTTAGAGGGGGAGATGACTCTAATAGTTTAGCCTTAGCAGAGCTTAGGTGGATATTGAAGTTTAATGCGCATAATTTTCCTGGTCTCAACACTTTTGTGTCCATTAAGCCTATTCTGAACATTAGGAAACGTTAAAATAATGGTAAATGTTGTATAACTGGAAGTCTATAATACTTTATAACATGTTTATATATTTCTTACAGATTTTCATACTCTTTAATAACAAATTTGAATATTATTTATAGCTGACAAATGAATTAATAAATTAAACTGTATATATTTATATTTATATATGTTTTTTTGTTAAATAGTTTATATTTTCATATATCTTGTTTTATTGTACTTTTGCACATCCTTTTATATACATTTTTTATACACTTCCCTAAAGTTGGAAGGTTATAGTCATCAGTACATAACCTTTTAAAAAATTTTTTTATTATACATATACATGTATATATATGTTTTTTATTATATATATACATATATATCTTTTGACCTCTTTAGGCTATAATGGTATTAATAGACAATAGATATAGATATTACCTTAAATAATTTAAATATAAATAATTTAAATATAAATAATTTAAATATAATTTTAAACATAAATTTTGTTGCTATAAGTTATATTAAAGAAAGAGAAATAATTTAATCCATTTAAAATTTAAAAGTTTTTATATGATATATCTTATTATATGTTATATATTACTCAATAGTCATATAGTTCATATTTAGGCTTTAGAATTTACAGTTATTGATATTAACCTTATTCATTTATTTATATCAATTTTCATGTTCATTCATGTTTGTATATATACTATCCATGAAGCATTTTTAACATTTCATTTTTATTTTTATTATTTCATTATTTTACTACTTTATGCAATGACATTTTATATCTTTAGTACACATATATATGTACAATCTTCATATCATAATAATAATATATCATTTAGTTTTAAAAAACCTATATATACATCAAAAAATTTTTTAGGTAAAAAAACTTTTTAGGTATAAATTATGTGTTAGGTATTTTTATATTTCATTTCAATCATTATTTATCTGCCATTTATTACTTTGGATTTATTGCTTAACTCCTTTTCCGGACGTTAGTAAATAGTTTTGAGGAAACATGCTCAGTTTAAGTGGCGGTTGCACTATAAACTTCCGCCTTTAACAGCATTGAAATTATATTCTGCAGTGGTATGCCGTAATTATAGTTTTATTCAAATGTTTTATGCATAAGGTTTTAGTCAGCCAGCACGCTTATGTTTTGTCAGTTTGTTAGCTTATTTAGCTTACATTGTTTATATTTATAGTTCAGCAGTTAGATTTGTAAAAGTGACTTTGACTTCAGCTGCGCTTTAAGTTGTCGGCTTTTGGAAATATTTTATTGCCGCTAATTTGTTACTTTTGACTAACTAAAATTATATGTCTGCTAATTCAATGTATCTGTTGTAGAAATGTTTTCTGCTTACTGAAATCTTTACTTTACTGCCAGTGATCCGGAATTTAGCTTCACAAAGCTGGACTTGGAGACCGAAAAGAAAAAATGTTTTAGCAGTACCTTAATTGATTTCTTCAGTTTTACGTCAACTTGCAGTTGACATTCACTCCTGCATCTAGTTTTAGTTATTGTAATTTAGTTATTGTAATCTAGTGTTTACAAATGACATGATATTGGAAACGTTTACTGGATCTGAATGTTAGTAGTCATGCGATTTGGAACAATTTGCCCTGTGTTTTAAATCTATATTATAAGTATGTTATATAGATGCTAGCTGGATTGTTCTTGCTCTTTTTCTTTAAAGCGTTCATTGCTAAATAGCTTAATTGAGACAATTAAGCTTTTAACTTATGATATTTAAACAGTGTATGTGGGGTTTTTTCTTTGTCTGAGGAAGCGTGGTTGCACCCACGCGAAAGCGCTTACCGTTACCCACTGTTTTATGGATTTTATGGATTAAAGGAGTTTTTTATATTTATGCTACGTTTATTTGGCTGCTTCATGGACTTTTAACTACAATTGTGCTATTTATTCAACTGCCTTTTGGACATTTAAAAGCATTTCAAGTGATACATTACTGCATCGTGGTAGAGATCAGGTTACTGTTTCTACAGTAACTCCACAAATGCAGCAACAAGAACAGGAAATCTGTCAAATAAAATGAATTACTACTGGCACACAATTTTGTACCACACTAGCAGCATCTTCCTTAATCTGCCAGATGACCTGGAGCAACTTTTTAATGTGGCAAATAGCACAGATTAAAAACAAGTCAAAACACTATATTGGTAGCTTGTCAACAATATAATCTCACCCAAAAAGTAAGTACACCTTACATCAATTTTTTGACATGCCAGTTTTCAACATTTTAACTAAACACTTTTACTTTGAAATAAAAGAAAAATACCCTGCACAAATTGGACAACTATGTATGTATGTATGCAGGTTAGAGTTTGAGTAAGGGGCAGGATTTTGTGCTGTGTATGTGTGGTGTGAGAACAGTACCCATGTGTATTGTTTAATGGCACTGTTACGGAAGGGTTTTTAGTAATGTAATAGGCAGGGTTGGGATTAGGGGCAGGGATAGGGCTGGCAAATACTGCGTAGAGGAGCAGGGCAGTAAACAGACTGTACCTGAACATTTGTACTCTGTTTCTGTGTTTTTTTTCCTGATCTTTTTCTTTTTCATTAGGTTTTGTTTCATGTGTTTCAGTTTTCCATTTCTTATATTTTTTTGCCTCTCGCCTTAATCAAGTATCGTGTTTTATGGAAATAAATTCTCGTGATGCTGTGTGCCTAGATTGTGATATGAAACTTTTGTTTTTATTTTTTGCATTCAAACAATTTCTCTTTCAAAGTTTTCCACATGCCTTCTGCAGTTTGTTCCCCTGAACATATCACTCCTCTTAGTTTTACATAGCGACCCTTTCTCTTGCACATATATATCTGTTATTAATCTTCTGTGCATTGGTTTAGGTTCAGTTTACCGTAATAATCTAGCAACAAATTAACCTTTATAATCCCATGATCACTGCACATCAACAGTGGTAAAACTTGACATGAAGTAACAGTAAGCTCTTTAGGGACATGAACAATGTCTAGTATGTCTGGAGGTTGGCATAATGGTCAATGTGCTTATCTCATATTCCCAAGGGGCAGGGATTGATATTGACCACAAGTCACTGTTTTGCTTCCCTGCAAAAACAACATTTTTTCTTTTTTCTCCCTATTAGCATCAAAATTCATATTTCAGCATATCAACCCAAATATTCAAACTGGCCAAAAAAATCAAAACAATTAACAAAGCCTTGTTTTTGCAGGGGGCAATCCCCCCTGCACCTGCACTCCTCAGACTCCCACTAATTGTATACACACACACATATATAGACTCTGACATTACACACCAGTGGGGACTAAGGAATAAAAAAATCCTTACCCCACTGTTGCACATCTCTGACTGATTGCCAAGAACTCGCACACATGCATATGTCATACCTATCACCTGTACAGATTTTCGCAGAATGTCCAGATTTTTGCCTCCTATTTTTGGTCTATTTTTCATAAAATTGTGGCTTTCTCTCAAATTAATGGCAAATCATTAATGATTGAAGTTGGAAAATAGTGACCGACATTTGAGTTTCAGACTTCATACCCTTCAGAAAATTCATGCAAATGCAAAACTTGTTGTTCAATCAACTTTCTTAGTTTGTAAGAGAAATATTTAAAAATTGTTCCTACTTTTGGGCCTTTGTCCTACGTTTATGTATAGTTTTGTACAGATTTCTTTCTCCAAGAGTTTGAGAGGTATGACATACGTACACACACACACACACACACACACACACACACACACACACACACACACACACACACACACACACACACACACACACACACCACACACACCACACACACCACACACAAATATTCCGTTTCAATTTTCTTCTACATACTTCAGCCAAACTCTGCTTGTCTGTAAATCTGCCAGGTCAAGAACACTTTTGTCAGCACATTCATGTGAAATGGTAGGTAAAGACACTTCACCTAAGAATACAGGTGCCAAGTCTTTATTCTCCTGCTCCTTCATCTACAAAAAGTATCTGACTGGTAGGGCTGTAGCCCTGTGTCTTAGAATCCATCTAGCAGGTACTATCATTTTAATTAATATCTGCTCTGCTGTGACTTAACGGCAGGTATACTGTCCCAGCTCACATGTTAGTCAAACATCCATTCAAACATAACTGTAGAAACAAAACAGACATTTCATTATGTAACCTCTTCTGTGCCACACTTTTTTGATAGGCAGAGATGTATAGCTATACAGATAGAAGTACATCAGTTATGGTATAATGGTTAATGTGGAGCCTAGAGGATGCAATACCTTTAAGGTGAACATAGAGCAGAGAGGCACGTCTCAACAAAGAAAGGTGAATTTTGGGAATATAAGGAAAATGGAAACAGGTACATGCTAGATTCCTATTTTGCTGAGTCAAAGACTCTCCAGAGAAGTTAAATCTGAAGATGGGTATTAGTTTGGAAGATACCTCTGAAGCCTAAAGAGGGAAGGGAGTTGTCGAGTGGAAAAGTTAGCAATACCTTTGTGTATTAAAATCTGTGAAGTAACTATAAGTAATAATTTGTTTTAAAATCCTCTGAGAAGTTGTTCTGCTATAATGAACTGCACTTGATAAAGTTGTAAAAAACTGGTGGGAACTTATCACTAATCTTCATGTCTTGATTAAAAAAAAAATTAATTCTTTCAGTTTTGCACTTGAAATTAAGAAAAACAAGTCTGTCTCATTTCCAGCATCACCGTAAAGAAGCAACATTTTTTTTGCCCACTGTAAAACTCATTATACCTTGTGAAATATCTGTTTCAGAGGCTAGTTTATTACAGTCAGTACTATTAAATGCCGCTCACTCAGTCTCCACCCCTTCTCTATAGATCGACAGACTAGACAGATATATATATAGATATATATATATATATATATATATATATATATATATATATATATATATATATATATATATATATATATATATATATATATATATATATATATATAGATATAGATATATATATATGGATTCCTATTACAAGAACGAAAGTTCACTACTTGAACTTGTAATAGGAAGCCTCACTTCTGGTAAAGTTCACTTTAATGAAAGTGAACTTTGCGTAAGTCCACTTCACGAAAACACCGCAGCACAGTGGAGGACATAAAACAAGCTATGTCCTCCACTATGGTGCAATAGTCACGACCTTAGGGTTAGGGCATGGGTTAGGGTAAGGGGATAGTTAGTAAAGCTATCCCCTTACCCTAACCCATGCCCTAACCCTAAGGTTCGTGACTATCACACCATAGTGGAGGACATTGCTATGTCCTTCACTGCACTGCAGTCATCATGGAACTTAGGGTTAGGGCACAGGTCATGGTAAGGGGATAGCCCTATGGGCTATCACCTTACTATGACCCGTGTCCTAACCCTAAGGTCCGTGAGCACTGCACGGAAGTTCAGTACAACACATATTCGTTGTACTGAACTTCGTGTAAGTGCCCTTTCGATTAAATGCACTTTCACTGCAGTGAGCATTCCATGCACTATTTTGAATTAGTGAAAATTCGATCTAGTGTATGGAACCCATATATATATATATATATATATATATATATATATATATATATATATATATATATATATATATATATATATATATATATATATATATATATATATGTATACACACACACATCTATGTATAATTTACTGTTCTTTTATATTATCTGGCCAGACAAATGAACAAAGAACGTACTCTTAAACCCTTAAGAATACAGGGACCTCAGTTAGGAATCTTGTTAAGAATGCCCATTTAAAATAAACATGCTGTATTAAAACTAAACACTTTATTACTTTTGTGAAATTTGTAGACTCATCAGGGGAGCACAAATTCTGTATTTAACAGTACCTAAGTTATCCTAAGAATGCTAAATTATGTAAAAAAGAAAACATTTCATAGGAATAGGAACAAGAGCAGGCAGACAAACTCTTCCATATTACTAATCATAATAGTACAGTAAGCTGTTTTGTGAAGACAAGTTAACCATTTTGAGGCGTATGTTTTCGACATCCAGACTGAGCAAAACGGTTGTGCAAGAGTGTAGTGATTGAAGACATGGTAACATGAGAATAAGCTGAATCCGTTATTTTATCAAGCAAAGCTGTTTAACGTCTGGTTTGGACTTTGAAAGACCATGCCTGACATGTTCATGTCTGTTTTATGTATGCATGCATGTATCTATGTAGTTTATTTTGTTACTTTGTTGGTAAATGAATATTTTTGTCTAGGCACAGTAGTGTGGGTGTATAATAAATATGTTTACTGCTGCTGTGTATTGCAGCTTTCTTTGGAAAACAAAACCTGCTTCCTCTTTCTGTGTGCAGTGCCTGCTTTTCTTAGGGGACAGGAAGAATAATGAGCAAGAGTCCGTGCAAAACAAAAATATCAACGATAAATAGGAGATGCAGTATTTTAGTAGGGAAAAAACTTGTATTTACCATTTTGGGACATAACCTGTGCACCATATATTCCTGTTATTTAACTATACCTCTCAACTGTCCAGATTTTTGCAGAATGTTTAGATTTTTGCCTCATATTTTTGACCCATTCCTTGTAAAATGTGTGTTTTTTTAGCAAATCCTTGAAGAATGAAGCAACTAAATAATGATAAACATTTGAGTTTCAGACATTGTATCCTTCAGAAAATGCATAGTAATGTAAAACGTGTTAATCTAGTATCTTTCAAGTTTGTAAGAGCAGTACTTCACATTTGACCCTGATTTGGGGCTTTTGTACCCCCATTATTTTTGGCTTTGTCCAGATCTATTGCAATAAGAGGCTGAGAGGCATGTGTTTAACTGGTCTAAGTTAAGTTTATTATTTTTCAGGTTGGGGGACTGCTCCATATGTAGTTTTGTTCTATGCATTTTATGTATAGTATTTGTCTGTAAGTGAAGATTTTGTTTTTCAGCAGTTTTAGTTTGCTGTGTTTTAAATGTTTTGCACCAGATGAATCACATTGCACTATAAGAAAGTTTGGAAATTAACAGAAAATAGACACTGCTCCTTAATTTGTGATGGCCAACATTTTCAGTCAACTTGCTTTGTATGCAAATACTGCTCTTGGTCTTTAGTGGTGTATTCCAGAAAAATCATTGAGTCAGGTTGGCATTCAGAAGCCAAACTTCATCATGCTGTTTCTAATTTAGGGAGTAGTGTCTCCCCTCCTCTCTCACGCCTCCCAAATTCAACTTTGTAACTGAATGTCTTGAATGTAGTACTTACACTCCTCACAGAATTTGTTTTTGCAGCTAATGGAAAAATAAATGGTGTGTACCAGTGTGTGATATTTGCTATATGATCACTAGGACAGCTGCTGTCATCCTGTTAACCCAGCTGTTGAACTCCTGCTGAGTACTGACCTTGACATCACACACTCCATGATGTTACATTTAGAATGAAAAATGATAACTGGGGGTGGGGGGGGGGGGGTGAGAAGAGCAAAATGACAGTGTACTGCTCACATGTGAATCTATGCTGCAACTTTGGATGAATTTCTAATGGGCATGAATGAGGGAAGGGGTCCTGTAAGGTCCAAATCATCTGTAGCACACTTATTGTATAAATAGGTAACATTAACAAATTGTGTTTCCTATTTTCTTAAGAGTACAAGTAAAAAGAGCAAGACACCCTTATGATTTCAGAGATTGTTGATGCAGTATCTAAGATGTTTGCAATTCCAAGTGGACAATGATGATAAAAGAAACGAGTCCATGCAAAACAAAAATATCAAAGTTAAATAGGCAATGCTGTATTTTGAGTAGAAAAATAATTAACCGTTTTTGCCATTTAATAGCTGAAAAACAGTGTACTTTTCTGTTTTTCCTAAAGAAGCTGAGTAAACACTTAGGAAACTGTTGTGAACCTATAGTGGTAGTCCCTAACTTGTCCAAACCGTTTTTGGTATTGACAAACATATGCCTTATAACTTGCAGATTTGTCCCAGATGGTAGAGGGTCATGAACATCTACTCTGATACATTAGCTGACAGTTCAGCAACGCAGATATGTGCTATTCACCAACAGAAAGGGAACAACCCGTTGACAGACTGTGTAACCAGAATTTAAAGGGACTGTAGAAAGTTTCCTTCTTCGAAGTTGCCTTCTGTGTGGAACATTACTGCATATGCTATCATGTCTGAAAAATCATGTTTTAACTTTCCGTACATTAAACACAAATGTAACAGCATTTTATCCTCCGATAGAAATCTAGCTACCTGAAGTTTTCAGTTGACAGAGTTCACAGCCTTAGTTGCCAGAATTTATTACTTATATACCGCATATTCTGCACTCAAGGGCTTTTCAGTGAAAGACCAAGATGCATCTGTCTGTACAGAGTCCCCATGACCTGAAAGTCCTATCAGGAGAAAGCACAGCATTCGTTCTGTAACTGTAGTCTAGCATGTTGTATCCGTGATTAAAATGAATGAAACTCTTGAATAGGGTCAAACATTTTTTCTAGTGCCATGTTACTCTGTTTAAGATAAATGTATTTGTAGTTGGACACAGATGACAGAGTGATTGTTTTAGGACCCTGAGAAACAAACCACAAATGCAACTAGTCATTGTTCACTGTCCCTTCACTTTGTCTACCTCCCCATCCCTGGTCATTTCCACACCCTGGAAGGTACTCATTCCCTTAATCTTCATGTCTTTAAACAAGGAATATCTTCTTGAATCCTTTGTTTTTCACTAGAAATTAAGAAAATCAACTCATTTCTAGCAGCACCAACCAAACATTCACTGCAGATTCTTTCCACTCTATCTGATGCTTACTGCTGGATGATTTCAAGATCTACTTTTTTTTTTTTTTAACTCGTGAAGAGTAATTTCTCCTGCCATTATTTATTTTATTTATTTATTTTACATTTGTTGATTGGGTTAATCTGACTGAGTTGAGGCCTTTTTTTCAGCGGAGGCCCGGGGAGAAAAGCTGCACAGTAACAGAATGAATGTAGTAAACAAAACACAGATACAATACATTATAAAAATGACTTTCATAATATAAGCACATGATTAATGAATACATTCTAGTATCAAATATCTAATGTCATTAGCATAATGTATAAACCATATACCCAAATGAAATGGCAAACTGTGCACACAACTGTACTCATTAACCTATGAAGTGCATATGTGTGATTGCAGTGGTGTCAGCATGGTCACTTATTGTTAAAATTGTCTACCTCACATTTCCATGGTCTGAGGATGTATGGAGATAAGTGCTGTACACAAGCCACTGTCAGTGTGGAGTGTGCATTTTTGCCCTATGTCTGTTTTTTTTTTTTCTAGGTAATAGTTTCCTCCCAATTCCAAAACATTGCATTTGATTAGCTACATTAAAATATGCCTCTCTGTATATTACTGTAAATCTTACTGTTGTGGTCTGGGTCAGGGCTGAAAAGTAATGCACCAGCCCGCCTACCCTGCTAATAAATGAATGAAAAATATTTGAGTCCCACCAGTACTTTGTTTTCTTATATAGCATGTGTGTGTGTGTGTGTGTGTGGGGGGGGGCTGTCGATAGTGAAATAGACTGTAGTTTGTCACTTTTTGTCACACTGTTGACAAGCACAATCATATCTTACACAAAGAAACCACAAACAGAGGGTCACCAACTGAACTCAAGGTGAGAAAAACATAGTGGATATGTCAATCTAAGCTTCAAACTAGATTATTTCAAAAGGACAGAACATGAAGTTTATGTCTAAGTATGACAGCAGTAAACATAGTTTTAGATCATTGTCAGGATTAACAGGTTAAAGACAGACATTCAAACACTTTGAGGACATTATCCAATGTTTTATTTATCTTAGAATTAATTATTAGGATTTTTATACAAAATAAAACATTGAATGTGCAAAACAAAATGCTGTCACCAAACATCAGAAAGGGTATTAAAACTCACCAGTATGGTTTGAGCACTAAAAATTAATGATCTACGCATGTCGCATTTCAAAACTCATCTTCCCATCTTTGAATTCAGGAGCTATAAATTCTCACCAGCACATTTTTACACTTGTGATGCTAAGCATCCACTCATCCTTCTGTGAGCTGCATCCATGTAATGAATATGTTGAATGTACGATCATGTCTACAAGTTGCTACTACAGCTTGTATAACCTTATCACCTCATGACACAGCCAGGCTGTGCATATATCTACACACTCACATACGTACAGTAAATGCATTCCTGATATACTCAGACATACAAGCACAAAATCCTGAGATGTATATGTAAACTTAATATTAGACTTCATTTTATTAATTTAGCAGCTAAAAGCTGCATTAATAATTAGGCAGAAAGAAAGAGAGGTGACACAAAATATAACACCAAAGCCAGAGAAGTACAATACATACTAATCCTTTATTAACAGATGTAAAACCTTTTACTTATAATGTCATCGCATCATTTGTGATTTTCTGCCATGGTAAAGTGAAAAGGATTGTTGATATATAGATACATCAAATATTCAGTAAAAACTGCAAGAAAGACCCAGTTAACTTGAAGCCTTTACTGTGTAATAACTTAAACCTAGTGTAGCGGAGGCCCATGAGATACATACAGAAGCATAGCTGGTTCATTTAGCACCCTGGGCCAATGTTATCTACCAGCATCTCATCCCCCGTCCCTCAGCTTTTAAAGTGAAGAGCAAAAAAAGACACAAGTAATCAGCATTTGACAGTTAGGTCTATGCATCCCCCCAAGCAAAAAAAAAGTAAAAAAAAAAGGATGTTCTTTCTACTGACAAGTCTTTGAAAAGATTTGAAGTCTGCAAAAACTAAAGCCCTGTTAGTGATTCCCTGCTGAGTGAGGAAACCTATATTTATTTGTCCTTGACCTTTTAGACCTGCTTTCTGATACCTGCTCCATTTGTTTTCTGTTTTAAGAAATCTGCTTGGCCTGGTGTTTTTGTTCTATGTGTGAGGTGGAAACAAATTATCTAGGTTGCTCATTTCACATGTGTTTTTCATTGGGTAAATTATCTCTTGAATGATACTTAAATACTCATTGAAGTTCTGGGCCTCTGTCTTTATCTGAAAAGATCTGAAGCCTTCATAAACTAAATCCACTTGAGACAAACTCAAGGTTCTGCTGCTTAATCCTAGGATTCTAAACATGAAACTACACCCCCTGGAAGCACTGCTCATCTTGGAAGATGCTGACGTCTGTGCAGTCACTGAGACATGGTTCAAGGCTGTGGAGAGAACCCTGGCTGTGCAAGGCTACAGTGCTTTCCACACATTTAAAATAAGAATGAAAGAACCAAATGTCGGGGTGTATCCATCTTCATTAAAGTGAAGTATACCTTGAGATTAGTCAAGCAGTGCTACTCTCTAAAACTACTCTGTGTCCAATTAACTATAGGCAAAATATCCTACCACATCATTGCTAGCTTTAAGTCCCCCACCATGAACCAAGAAAAGCACGATGCCTACCTGGACTTAGTGGAGTCACTCGCCATACAGCCCTGCACCTTAGTCATGGGAGATTTCAACTATCCTTCCATTGACTGGGTGATATACATGAGCATGAAAATGCTCACCCAGAGGTTCTTGGACTTTAACACAAATCCTCTGAAACAGTCTGCACCCCCACGAGGGGGTCCAATGTCCTAGACATAGTACTCACCTACATGGGGGATGACTGCACTCCACCCTGTGTGATGCTGTCCTTGGTAAGATCGGACCATAAATCATTATCTTTCAAAGTAATTATTGAAACTGTTGCCACCACAGGAGCAAAAAAACTAAAAAAAAAAATTTTCAAAGCAAAGTATAGCCAAATAAGCAATGGTGTAAAACGTTTTATACACCCCACAATCACAGACAGCAGTGACTCCTGTGCAGAGATGTACACAAATGCCCTGTATAAACACTTAAGCAGCTGTATAGACTCCTGTGCCTGACCGAATGAAAATCAGGTCCTCCTTAAACAGCCACCCTGATGGACCACAAGTACAAACAGATTATATAACAAAAGGAAAAAAGTGATGTCTAAGAACAAGAGAGAACTGACTCAGCAAAGGAAGAATTGCCTCCACAGCTTGAACAAGCAAATCAGAAATCTTGTAAAGCCCTCTAAAGCTAATTATAAAGGTATATTAGCATCCCTAGCTCATCCAAAGTCTAAAAAGGAATGCCCAGCTATGTGCTGAACTGGTATTAGATGGTACCACTCATACTATACCACAGGAAATTGCCAACCTGTTAGCTGACAGATTTGGTGCAAACTTCACCCTCTGTCCCCAGCAGCCATTCTTCAAAGCATACTTGCCACTCATCCTCTGGCTAGTATATCTAGAGATCAGGTCATATCTGCACTCTCCAAGGACAAAAACATGGCCTCAATGGGACCAGATAACACCCCAGTTTGCTTATTAAGCAATCTAAAACAGGACCTATCAGACCCACTTGATATTCTCTTTAACCATGGCCTGAGAACTGACTTTGTTCCAGCAGGGTGGAGAACAGCCACATTAATCCCCTTGCACAAGGGGGAAGGGGCATCAAATGACCCTAGGAACTATAGACCCATAAGTCTAACAAGCCTCATCTGCAAGGCCATGGAAAGAATCCTCACAGACCTTTTCAACAAGGACACAAGTGACCTTTAAACTGTAGACCCAACCCAGTTTGGTGTTGTTAAGGGTAAATCATGCTTATTAAACCTAGTTGATGTCTTTCAGAAAGTCACCAAAGGTGTGGATGAAGGTAAGAGAGTGCATAGTGCCTATCTTGACCTAGCCAAGGCATTTGACACAATCTCCCAATCTGGTATCATTGAGAAACTCTCACAGCTAGGGATAAACCCTTATGTCACTAGATGTGTAGTCAATTGGATCACCGACAGAACAAATATTGTCAAAGTTGGTGACTCCACTTCTACCAATAGACCCATTACCAGTGGTGTATTAGGATCTGTGTTTGGCCCTTTACTGTTGGGAATCTATTTCTCAGAAGTCCAGACTAAAGTAGATTGCATTTGGCTTAACAAGTTTGCTGATGGTTGCAAATTGGGTGCAATCATTGAGTCCCCCAATGATGATAACATATTACATGAGCGGCTAATACAGACAAATGAGTGATGCCAAAGCCATGGCCTAAACCGAAATGCAAAGAAGTGCATTATTCTGTTTGGGAAAGCAGAATTCCTAACAATAACAATAATGACAGCACCTCCTAAGTTCAAACCCTTTGGTGTCAGATCTGGGAACACAGG